>NW_022589713.1:11975879-12143743 GCF_004348235.1 Phoca vitulina | reverse complement strand
GAGCACTGGGTGTTATGCACAAACAATGAATCATGGAACACTATATCTAAAACTAATGATGTAATGTATGGGGATTAACATAACAATAAAAAAAATTTAAAAAAAAATAAAAATAAAAAAAATAAAAACTCCCCATTTCCTCCTCCCCCAGCTTCTGGCAATCACCATCCTCCTTCGTGCTTCTATGAGTTTGACTACTTTAGATATCTCATACACATGGAATCATGCAATATTTGTCCTTGTGTGACTGGCTTATTTTATTTAGCATTATGTCATCAAAGTTCAGCCATGTTGAGGCAAATGACAGGATTTTCTATTTTTATGGCAGAGTAATACTTCAGTGTATGTATATACCACATTTTCTTTATCCATTCATCCATCAATGGATATTTAGTGTGTTTTCACCTCTTAGCTATTGTGAGTAATACTGCAATGCACATAGGAGTTCTTGAATCCGCATCTCTTTAAAATGTGTTGCCTGCTGACTTGCCCTACGAATTTTAGGCTTACCATCCTTCATATCCACAATTATGTGGCCCAATTCCTTAAATCTCTTTCTTTTCCTCTGTCTTTATCTTTCTCTCTCTTTCTCTCCCTCTTTCTTTCTCATAATATATCTCATTGGTTGTCTAGAAAACCCTGACTAATACAGTAAAGAAATGAAAAGACAAATCAAAGACTAGGAGACAGCTTTTGCAAACACATACCTGGCAAAATACCTATACTGAATCTACATAAGGAATTTTTAATATTCAATAGTAAGAAGAGAAGCAATCTAGTGGGCAAAAAAATTGAACATACATTTCACTAAAGAATATATATGAATGGCCAATATGGATTCCAAATAAGCACATGAAAAAGTACTCAACATAGTCATTTGGTAAACAAATTAAAATCACAATTAGATACATTTCTGCATCTACTTCAATGGCTAAAATTTAAATCTGATATAGTTATCCAAAGATAAAGATTTGGAGCAACTGGAGCTCTTATACATTGCTTTTGAGAATGTAAATGGCACAGTCACTTATATTATGAACATACACCCACCATATGATCCAGCAATCCCACTCTTACCAAGGGAATTAAAAACATATGTCCAGGGGCACCTGGGTGGCTCAATTGGTTAAGCAACTGACTCTTGGCTTCAGCTTAGGTCGTGGTATCAGGGTCGTGAGATCTAGCCCCACATTGGGCTCCACGCTCAGTGTGGAGTCTGCTTAAGACTATCTCTCCGTCACCCCTCCACCCCCATCTTTCTCTCTCAAATAAATAAATAAATCTTTTAAAAAAATAAACATATGTCTACGCAATGACTCATAAATAAATGCTTTAGCATTTTCATTTCTAATCTCTCAAAGCTGGAAACATCCCAAATATCCTTCAACTGATAAATGTATAAATGCATTGTAGCATATCTACACAATAAAATACTACTCAGCAAGAAAAAGCAATGAACTACTGATACACACAACAATTTGGATCAATTTCAAAGACAGTATACTAAATGAAATTTAAAAAAGACACAGAAGGCTACATACTAAGTGATTCCACAATTGTGACATTCTGAAAAAGGAAAAATCATTGACACAGAAATCAGATCAGGGAAGGGATTTTGGCATGATGGAAATATTCTTTATTTTGCATGTGGTGGTTATTCCTCTGTACATGTTTGTCAAAACCCATCAAGCTATACAACTAAAAGTTACAAATCTTACCTTAAAATTATACTTTAGTAAAGCTGACTTTAAAACAAAACATGAAGAAGGATCTGATTCATCAAAAAATTTCAATAAATGTGGCTCCAAGTAAAGGCTAAAACTGAAATTAGGAGCAATTGCAAATGCTATGTTCTCTTAGCAATGTTAAATATTAGAGAGGGCTCTTCCTGGAAATGGGACCTTTACAGCATCGAAATTCAACTGTTTATAAAACTAAAAATCAATTCGATCATACATTTGGGATCTTGCTACTATACGTCATATTCATATTCAATACCTTGATAATTTTAGATAAAGAAACATTTTTAAGCTTAAATAACATGTGACAACTTGCAACATTAATTCCAAAAAGCTCACAAAGAAAATAAATTTTAAAAAGTACTCATATATAGAGAACAAGAGAGATAAAATACAATATACAGACTTTTTAATGTGGATAAAAGCTACAACAAAAATAGAGATTTATTCAATTTTTAACCTGGTTCTTTATACAAATTATTAGGTAGAAAGAGATAAGCAACAGAAAAACTAGTATGCTAGGAAATCTCTACTGAATAGAGGATTCTGATTGTATTTAAGATGTACAAATAAATATTACCTTATTTTCCCTGCTCTTTTAGTAATACAAATATTTATTTTGCCTTATTTTTTTACTTTAATCCATTACTATATAAATTTAGGCTTTATCTCACCATGAGTATAATCTCAGCCCTATATTCCTTAAGGTTCCCCTATATACTTATGCTACCTTTTTTTCTATATTTTTAAAAATTGATTTTAACAAATAAAACTTTCAAATAATTAAAAAAGATTTGTCATTTCAGTTTTAATTTATTTAAATGGCTTTAGTTAAATGAAATGCAAAATAAGCAAAACCTGCTCCAACCTTTGATTTTTCTATCTGGTTGATGCCATCACCATAATGCTAATCATTTTAATGTTGTCTTTTGGGTTCTATGTCCAAACGTACCTAAAATCTGAGGATTTCCCCCAACCAATACTCCATAATACTCATTTTTTTCATCCTTACTGCCATGGTCCTAATTCAAGCCCTTATTAACTCTTAATTGGAAAAGAAATTAATGTCCTCCTGACCATTCTCCCTGCTGACTCTGTTATGAACATCTTCCACCTCTCTGATCTTTTTTTCATCTACTTAAAAATTCACTTTTGGTTGTTAATGTTTAGAGAAATCAAAGTGAAACTGCTTTGCATGTTATATAAAGCCCTCACTAATCTAGCTCCAAGCTATCTTTAACTGTATCCTTCCTTTCCCATGACTCCCTGATGTCTTAGTCTTCTTAAGCCACTGTAATGAAACACCACAGATTGGGTAGCTTAATTTACAGAAATTTATTTCTCACAGTTTTGCAGGCTGGGAAGTCCAAGATCAAGGTGCCGGCCAACTTGGTTTCTGGAGAGAGCTCTCTTCCTGGCTTATAGACAGTCAGCTTTTTGTTATGTCCTTACATGAAGGGGGGTCATGGGGCAATGATAGTTGTGATGTAAGGAAGAGGAAGGGAGAGACAGACACAGACACCCAGAAGGGTGCTAGCTCTCTGGTACACTAATCCTATTGGATCAGAGTCCCACCCTTGTGACCTCATTTAACCTTAATTATCTCCTTAATCTGTATTATCTCCAAATATAGTCACAGTGGGAGTTAGGCCTTTAGCATGTGAATTTTGAGGGAACACAATTCAGCCCACAGCACCTGGAAATGCATTTTAAGCTTCTAACCACAGCATAGTGTATGTCAAGGCTTGAACTTTACCCACGTTCATTTTTTCTCTATTTTTCTCTACATTTTTTTCACCTCCACAGCTTTATCCTGATCTTTCCAAGACCTATAATCATCTTTTGACTTCCTCTGGGAAAATCCTACCCATCTTTGAAAGTCCTGCTTAAATGATCAAGTCAAGACACATGGACCTTTATTCTAGTTTTATCAATAAACTGGAAGTGCAAACCGAGCAAGTTACTTAACATTTCTGCTTTTTACTATTTTTCAAATGAGAATGTTGAACGAGATCATTTCTGAGCACCTGCTAGCCTATGAGTTTATGTTTCTGCACCAAGTTTTCTCAGATGGTCCCCATGGGATTTATCTCTGTGGCCTTGTACTTCACTAAAGTCCTCCCATTTTAGATCCCAGCCTATTCTTCCCTGTATCCAAGTTAGCTGTCTATATCCTGTGTGTTATTTTGTGAATTCCTTGTAGGTGATGACCTCTCAGCCTCTAAGGCACATTGCTTTTTTGGGCTCCTTCCCCCAAAATATCAATACATACTGAGTTATTTTTAGTTTTTTTAGTAAATTTTAACTCATAAATGAAGGCCAGAAACTACTGATAATCATTAGACAAGTTACCACTTAATACTGATGTGTTACAGTAATGTCAATCACAGGTGTGGGCTTTCTTTCGAGATGTTAGGAATGGAGTGGGTAATGAGGAGAGAGACAATTTTCCAATTTTCCAGATGATGGCATAGGAATACAATTATATCAGTGACACCATTCCAGATAGCTAGAGAGCTAAAATGAAGACTGAAGTATCCTTTCCATTGTTTTTTTCAATTAAACTTTTGTTTCACTTTCACCTGCTAAGGAGTTGAATTTATTAGCACCACGCTCTAACCAACTGAGCTAACCGGCCGCCTTAAGGAGTTGGATTTATGCACTTAATGAAATATTTGTACTAATTATAACACATATAATAATTTTTATAGTTAAACGATCATTATCTTGCATATTATTTACTGAAATATGTAATATATCTATATAGTGAAGCATAATATTAAACTCTGTGTATAAGAACATAAGTTTAAAAAAAGAAAAATCAGAAAAACGTTTTTCAGCATTCCTCCTTAAGAACATTGCCTCTCAAAAATTGCATATTGGCTTCCAAAATGGTAAACATACTGGGAGAAATCATAGATAGAGACCAATATAACAAAACACAATAAATAAATAAATGTAAATAAAGACTATCAAAAAGACCATAATAACGGTTCAAAATATTAGCAGTTCAAAAAAT
This sequence comes from Phoca vitulina, assembly GCF_004348235.1. Lineage (NCBI taxonomy): Eukaryota > Metazoa > Chordata > Mammalia > Carnivora > Phocidae > Phoca > Phoca vitulina. The sequence goes on along the minus strand of NW_022589713.1, from coordinate 12,138,985 downwards.
CAAATAAAAAGCAAGCACTAAGAAATAATAAATATGGTAATAATGGCATAGAATTTTAGGGGTGAAGCAAGAGAAACTACTTACCAAAAAAGATTCCCAACTAGGAAAATAAAATCTTATGTAAACTCAACTCTGAAGACAATTAAGAAGATGACAAAATTGACCTTTTAGTTTCAACTGCCTATTTTTAAATAATGGTTTGGTTTTAGATGGATGTCAGCACTGTGAGACTGATCAATCACTATGTGTCATTGTCTGCTCTGACATATGTCCTGCATATCTAAATGAGGGCATATTTTACATGCTAAGCTTACAAACTTAGTATGTATTCATTAAGATAGCTATGAACTTGAAAAAGGAGGATATGGTTTAGAATCTCAGCAATTCCACTTACTTATTGAAGCTCTTTGGATAGTTTTTGGGAAGGGAATAATTCTCATTTTTATAGGGACTAAATGAGTATGCATGCATAAAGGTATTTAGGAGAACATATACCACAAAAATGCATATTAGATATTAAATATGAACTTGAGATTAAGCACTCTATTTTCTAATTATTTAATTTTTTTAAAGATTTGATTTATTGGGGCGCCCGGGTGGCTCAGTCGGTTAAGCATCTGCCTTCAGCTCAGGTCTTGATCTCAGGGTCCTGGGATCTAGCCCTGCATCTGGCTCCCTGTAGGACTCAATCCCAGGACCCTGAGATCATGACTTGAGCCGAAGGCAGACGCTTAACCGATTGAGCCACCCAGGTGCCCTTAATTTTTTTTAAGTAAACTCCATACCCAGTGTGGAGCCCAGTGCAAGGCTTGAACTCACGACCACTGAGATCAAGACCTGAGCCGATACCAAGAGTCAGATGCTCAACTGACTGAGCCACCCAGGCACCCCTAATATTTTTCATGTCTGAATGAAGACAACTGTAAAAAGACATGTTAAATTGGGTTAGATTTCTTTTATGATATAATTATATCACTTTGCCCATTTTAAGTATTTACAAATGTCACAATAAAATAATTTTGTAAAATTCTATTACTAAAAATAATTTTTACTCAAAAGTACTTCATAAAATGAATCTAATATATCAGGGACTAAGCAATGTCATGAACAATTATCTAAAACATTTCATTATAGTCCTGTCAATGCCATTTATATTTCTTAACATTTTCACCAATGAGTGATTATCCAAGGCAGGCAACTGGAGTCACTACTTTCTTCAAAAGAGGTAAAGCAGCATGGATCTTCATGTGCTATTTAGCTCTAAGAGTACACAATGTTCATCTAATTTATCTCTTTCTAAACCATTGGCAGATGATTACAAGAGGTTGGGCTAGTTTTTCAATTCCGTAGCATCATTAGTTACAAGCTTCATTCATCATGACTAGGAAATTGACACAGTGAAAATCCCCTTTATGTAATCTCTAAGGAATTCTAAAAAGGATAAGATGTCAGTGAAAGAAAACTTCTTGGATTTCACAATAGAGTTTTATTTTTAATCTGTACTATGTATGATGAATGAATTTATATGAACATCTAAAAAAATTATGAATATTTGAGTGAAAACAGATATTGAGTTGTAGAATGTATTTTGGGGAATAATTTTATTCTTTTACTGTGATAGGGTTGGTTAGCCTCATTCATCAGTAGCAATCCACTCAAATTATTCATTGACTGTCTATTGTTATTATTGTTATATCTTGATGATATCTACTAGCTGCCCTGACTGAGGTAACTATACACATTATTTCACTTGATCCTCAAAATAATACTTAAGAATAGCCAGTATTGGGGCACCGGGGTAGCTCAGTCAGTTAAGCGGACCAGCTCTTGATTTTGGTTCAGGTCGTCGTCTCTGGATCCTGAGATCAAGCTCCACAGGTGGGGCTCAGCACTCAGCACAGAGTCTGCTTGTCCCTCTGCCCCTCCCCCTGCTCTCTCTCTCTCAAATAAATAAATATTTTTAAAAAAGAATAGCCAATATCATGACAATTTTACAAATGAAACTGAGCCTGGTGAAGCTAGTTAATATATTTAAGGTTAACCAATGAGTAAATGTGGGTAGGATAAAAACTGGGACTCTTAAAAATTACAAATATGATGCTTTGTTTACTAAAGTAACACTACTACCTATTATGTTTATTTATTCAAAAATATTGAGTGTCAAACATATGTTAAACATTAAAGCTTCAAAAACATATAGCAAAGCACTTACTCAAGTATACAATGTAATGATAGACTTTTTATTAAGAAATTTTAGTGTTAAGGATAGTTTTAGGTTTATAGAAAATTTGCAAAGATAGCACAGTGTTCCCTATAACCCAAACTCTATTTCTCCTATTATTAACATCCTATATTAGTAAGGTACATTTGTTTTGTAATTAATAAACAAATACTGATACATTATCAAAACTAAATTCCATACTTTATTCATATTCCCTTAGTTTTTACCCTATTTTTCTCTTAGGATCTTATCCAGAATACTATATTACATTTAGTCATCATGTCTCAAGATCCTCTTGGTTTGACAGTTTCTCAGGCATTTCTTGGTTTTGACGACAATTTTGAGGAGTATGGATCAAATATTTTGTAGAATGTCCCTCAATTGGGATTTATCTAATTTTTTTTATTATTAGACTGGAGTTGTGGGTCATTTTAATCCATTCAGGCTGTTATAACAAAATATCAGAGACTAAGTAGCTTATAAAGATTTCCAGTCTTATCAATAGAAATTTATGTCTCACAATTATGGAGGTTGGACGTCCAAGATCAGGGTTCCCACAAAGTCAAGTGGGAATTCTCTTCTGGATTGCAGACTTCTCACTGTATGCTCACATGGTGGAAGGGGCTAGGGAGCTCTCTGAAGCCTCTTTTATAAGGCACTGGTCCCACTGAACCCTCATGATTTAAGCACCTCCCAAAGGCCTGACCTTTGGCAGTAATACCATTACCTTTGGAATTTAGAACGTCAACAATAAATTGTGAGAGGACATAGACATTTGAACCATAGCATGGGTTTTTGGAAAGTAAGATCTCAGAGAAAAAGTGCCATTTTATCACATTATATCAAAATGAGTTATTACTGTTGATACTGAGGTGATTACCTGGCTAAACATAAACTTTTAAAAATAATTAAAATGCCTGAACTGAGGGACAGATAATGAGAGTAAGTGAAATGTAAATCATGTTTCTTAAATTTATGCAAATTATTTGTTTGCTTATTCTGTCACTACTGAGTAAAAGATGTGACAATCTCCTCATATAATTGTGAATGTCTATTTCTTACCTAAAATTCTGATCATTTTTTTGCTTTATGTATTTTGAGCTTATATTAGCCTCATGCACATTTAGAATTGCTTCCTGATGAATTTAACATTTTAATATCATAAATTGTACTTCTATCTCTGTACATATAATAATACTTTTCTTAAAGTCCACTTTTTTATTTATATAACTACTTAAGCTTACTTTGGTTAGTGTTTACAGCATATATAGTTATTTTAGTCCTTCTACTTTCTACCTTTCTGTATCCTTAAGTTTGAGATGTATCTTTGAAACTAGCATATAGCAGTGTTTTATGTGTTATCTAGTCTGTGAATTATTGTCATTTATTTGTGGTGGGAATATTTAACATAATTATTCATAGATGTGAATCTGCATATACTACCTTAACAAGTGCTATATATCCCTTTTTCTCCATACTATTTTTTCTCTACTTCTTTTATTAGCTATAAAATTCTAATTATTCCATTTTCTCCTGTATTTGCTCGTTATATAAATTATTTTGCTAAAATTGTGGTTATAACCCCAAAGATGTAAACGTACATCTTTTGATACATCAAAGGTTAATTATTTTACTTTATATAATTACCTTTTTCACATATATGTTTGTTACCCCTTGCCTTACTTATCTGCTATTGTTGCATGTATTTTAATTCTAGAGATTTTAAACCCCAAAGACATTATTATTATTACTGTTGTTGTTTATAAAGGCAATATTCATTTAGATTTAGCCTCACAATTACTCTGCTTTTACTTTTCAGTTTTTTCTGCCTTTTCTGAACTTCCATCTAGAATATTTCTCTGATGCCTGAAAATCACCTTTTATTATTTCCTTAGAGCATGTATACAAATGCTAAAGTTTTTTAATCCTTGTCTTTCACATTTATTTCTTGAAATATTTTTTTCTATGTTGAATTCTAGATTGACAGATACTTTCATCAATTTATATAAATAATTCCCTTGCATCTTGGCTTCTTGGCTTTTGTTGAAGTCACTGTCAATCTAATTGTTTGATATTATATGTCTTTTTTTTTTTAATCTGGGTGCTTTTTAGGTTAATCTCTTTGTGTTCCGATTTCAGGAGTCTTACTATAATATGCCTAAAAGTGGATTTACTTTTCATTAATCTTGTTTTGTGTTTAGAGGTCTCCTTGAATTTGTGATGATGATCTTTGTCAACTTCACACACACACAAATTTGGTCAAATACTGCTTCTACCTTATTCTCTCTTCTCTCCACTGAGATTCAAATGATATGTCTATTATACCCTTTTACTGTATCCCTACATCGTACTCCCATTTCTCTATTTCACACCATTTCCATTTTTTAATCTCAGTATTTTCTTTTGACCTATCTTCTAGTTTATTTCCTTTTTCAGCTACGTTTCATCTAAGTTTTAATTTTGGTTTTAATATTTCCATTTGGATCTTTTGGGTCATTTTAAAGTTTTCAGTTGCTACAGAAGTTTTTTTTTTTTTTATTTTTTCTTTGCAAAATGTTAGTGAACATTTTAAGCATAATTATTTTAAAGTCTTTTTGATAACTTTGCTACTAGAATGATGATAATTTCACTCCCTACACTGATAACCTGTGACTCTGCCCTATATTCTATTATTTCTCTTGATTTTTGTTCATCTCATTTTTTTTAACTCATGCCAGATTAGTTTTGATTGAGAACTGCGTACTACTTATAAAATATTCTGAAATAATTTGATGTTATCTCCTTTAGTAGATGATTCACATTTGTTTCTTACAGGTGGGTAGGTGTACTAGCACTTCACGATAACTTTTATTCAATAGGATTTTTGCCTCATAGAAGATTTAAGAGTTTATTCCCTGGGAATAGTTAGATCTGATGTAAAATACTAGGTCTGCTTCTTTGGACCATTTCTATAGCATCTCTAAGCCAACACTTTTGTTTTCTTTTGCTGTTTGTAAAATGGAGATAATAATGGTATCTTCATCTTAGCACTGACATAAAGGTTTTACCACAGTTTGAAAGATTGCTAGTACTCAAAAATATTAGGTTATTATTTTATTACTATTGATGATGATTATTATTCTTTGGTCAATAGGGGTTGAATCAGATATTCATGCTGAAACTGAATTGGAAATTTTGAGTTCTAAAGTTGTAAACACAGCCCAGTAACTAGGAGACATAAGAATGGGTATTAACATAAATAGCTTTATATTTTTCCATTATTTCTAATAAAATACAAAAAAAGCCAAATAGGTTCCTGTGCAGTTATGAATGTATTTACGCTCTGTCAATCTGCCTGATCTTCTCTTCTTCTCTGTTGAGATATATCTTTCTTCTCTTTCCTAAAATGCCTCTGTATCTCCCTAGCATAACTTTTGTTCATATGGGTAACAACTATAGTTAATACTGTGTTTTATGGAACTAAGATGGATATGGTTTAATAGAAAATAATAAATTATTTGAGGTAACTAGAAATAGATAACACAGCAGATGTTCAACCTACATACTAAAAATATACCTCTTTTCCTGGATAATTTACTGTAGTTTTAGATAGTTATAAATATCAGTTAAATACTGGGTTTCCAATTAGTAGTACACTTAAGAAGTTAACTGAAAAGGTGAAAATTCTAATGTTTCTATTGAACCACTGTGACACTGATGCATTTTTAAAGTTTTAACACTTCTAAAGAAATTGAATTAAAATCTTAGTCAACTGCAAAGGAACTATAGAGAAAGCACACTTGGAAGAGATTAATGAAGAAATTTATAACTTTGAGATTAATTTGTTTTTAATAGAGCTGGAGAAATTCAACCCAAAACTCTATGAAGAGTAACAGTGTATTTTTGTCAGTATTAATAAGAAAACTGGGACTCTGATTCTTTTCCAATTCACCTAGTCATTACTAATGGAGTTGTGTTTCAATACTACATCTTTACACTGTACCACAGTATCTCTTCTTCTGAATATCATCCCCTTATAGAATACAATTATGTCCCAATTTGTTCTCCTAAGTAGCTACTCATTGCTGATTTACAGAAAACTGTCTTTGTTCTTCACTCATGTTATACTATGTTTTGTTTCTCTTTGTTTGGTTTTCGTTTGGGCCTAAACTGAATTTGCCAAGTAAGAGGGAAAAAACTGGGTCTCAAAGAGGCAAGTGACTTGACACAATATGGATCTAATAGTACCTTCCATGACAGAAGTTTTTAGTTTAATATCTATAAATGACTTACATGAGCAAAATAAATCATTTGATGAAAAAAGAAGCTGTCATGATCTTGAATTATTATTTAAAAGTTAAATAATATAATGACTGAGATTTGCTTTAAAATATTTCAGGACAAGGGAGGTTGAAGGAAATGGATGGAATAAAATTGGAAAGATGCTGGTAACCGTAACTATTGATCCTGGATTAAGCCCACATGAGTATTCATATACTACTCTCTCTACTTTGGTGTATGTTTGAAATTTTTCATAATACAAAAGTTATTTCCAAATGCCACCATGAATCAAATTCTCTTTACTATATATCAGAGGCAATATTATTTGTTGTTTCTTAAATATTTGAATAAAAAATAAAGTAAGGTTCTTATACTTATGATGCACAATCATTTCCATCATGAATTTTTATCTTACTATTTACAATGACCTTACTTTCAAAACCAATAAGCTTTCACATTAAAAGAAAATATAACAAGTAAAAGAAATGAAGAGGAAAGAAAATAAAATCTAAGATCACCAACACTGCTTCTCATCCACCTAGCCATCAGAGGGTTTGCTCCTGAATGTCATCTAATTTTCATGCTGCTGAGCAGGATCATAAGAGAAATGACACTGAAAGACCAGAACACTGGAGAACTGTCACTATTGTATTAAAGTAAAATAGCCTTTACTTAGGCTTTTTCTCAATTTTCCAAACTCAATCTTCGCAGACTATCCAACATACCAGTACATTTTATATCCAGTATTTTTATCCTATTTAAGTTTTAAAAAGTAGATTTGGCAACTCCCAGTGCTTTTTGAATTTAAAAGAAATAAAAGAAAAAGAATCAGGAAAAAAAAAAAAACACTAAACCAAATATTACTAATTGCATATAGAGAGCATAATCTAGACTCAAAATGACATTCGACTGAAAATGCCCTCTACAGATGCTAAAATTGCTCTCTCATAACCATTTTTCCTCAGTCTGTAGAAAATCATGATGTTTCAAGTGCAGTGATATATAAGTGCAATGATGACTAGTGCTGACACAGTGAAAAAAAAATAAACTGCTTGAAATTGGCCAAAGAAATTGAAGATAACCAGCCCATTCAAGCCCCTGCACCCCATACTCCCTTCTTCTCACTGTGCATGTAGATTGAATGTAAAATAACCCAAATGGAAAGCTCCATCTAAACCTACTGGACAATAGGAAATAATTGTTAAATGCTGGATGTGTCAGTCACACCTGTTAAACTCTTGAACAGCAGTAACTTGAATTAGAGGACAAAATTAAGTAATCATCACAATGTCTTCAAAGTGTTCCTTGGGCTGACAGTTGTAAACACATCCTCCTCATCAGTGTCAAGGAAGTTTACAAATCTCCTACAAAAAAAACCAATGCCCCTGCACAGCAGGGTTGACCAGAAAGGAAGCAGGGAGCTTTCACCATTCATTATATGAATGAGAATTTCAGAACATTTGTATATCTGCATTGTTTCCATTTCAAGCTTGAAATTCTGTCTTTAGTTAATCTTTGGGAAATTGGTATAATTTACGTAAATACTTAAACTCATAAAGCGAGACTTTCTTGCAAAAGCAAGTCAAGACACAGGCATACCTCAGAGACATTGTAGTTTGGTTCTAGACCACTGCAATAAGCAAATATCACAACAAAGTGAGTCAAAAGAATATTTTGGCTTCCTAGTGCATATAAAAGTAATGTTTACATTGTGCTGTAGTCTACTAAATGTACAATAGCATTATGTCTAAAACACAACATCCATGCCTTCATTAAAAATAGTTTGTTGCTAACAATTTGCTAACCATCGTCTGAGCTTTCAGCAAGTCATAGTCTTTTTGCTGGTGGGGGGTGTGGTCTTGATGTTGCTGGCTGCTGACTGCTCAGGGTGCTGGCTGCTAAAGACTGGGGTGGCTGTGGCAATTTCTTAAAATGAGACAACAGTGAAGTTTGTCACATCAACGGAGTCTCCCCTCACAGATGATTTCTCTATAGCATGTGATACTGTTTGATAGTATTTTATCCACAGTAGTACTTCTTTCAAAATTTGAGTCAGTCCTCTCAAAACTTGTCACTGCTTTATCACCTAAGTTTACATAATGTTCTAAATCCACTGTCATTTCAATAGTCTTCACAGCATCTTCAGCAAGAGTAGATTCCATCTCAAGAAACTGCTTTCTTTGTTCATCCACAGGAAGCAACTCCTCATCTGTTCAAGTTTTATCATGAGATGGCAGCAATTCAGTCCCATCTTTAAGCTCCACTTCATTCTAGTTCTCTTGCTATTTCCATCACATCTCCAGGGACTTCCTCCCCTGAAGTTGTGAACCCCTCAAAGTCATCGAAGAGGGTTGGGATCAATTTCTTCCAAACTCCTGTTCATGTTGATACTTTTACCTCTTCCCCTGAATCATGATATTCTTAATGGCATCTAGAATGGAGAATCCTTTCCAAAAAAATTTCAAGTTACTTTGCCCGGATCCACCAGACAAATCATTATTTATGGCAGCTATAGCCTTACAAAATGTATTTCTTAAGTAATAACACTTGAAAGTCAAAAATACTCCTTGATCTATGGTCTGCAGAATGGATGTTGTGTTAGGAGGTATGAAAATAAAATTAATCTTGTTATATATCTCCAACAGTGCTCTTGACTGACCAAGTGACCTGTCAATGAGCAGTAATATTTTGAAAACAATTTGTTTTTCTGAGCAGCAATTCTCAACAGTGGGCTTAAAATATTCAGTAAACCATGTTGTCAACAAATGTGCTGTCATCAAGGCTTTGTTGCTCCATCTTAAGAGCACAGGCAGAGTTAATTTAGCATAATTCTTAAGGACCCTAGGATATCTGAAATGGTAAATGAGCACTGGCTTCAACTTAAAGTCACTAGCTGCATTAGCCCCTAACAAGACAGTCAGCCTGTCCTTTGAATCTTTGAAGCCAGGCATTGACTTTGCCTCTTTAGTTATGAAAGTGGTAGATGGCATCTTCTTCCAATATAAGACTGTTTTGTCTACACTGAAAATCTGTTTAGTATAGCCACCTTCATTAATTATTTTATTTAGATTTTCTGGATAACTTGTTACAACTTCTACATCATTGCTTGCTACTTCACTTTGCACTTTTATGCTATGGAGATGGCTTCTTTCCTTAAACCTCATGAACCAACCTCTGCTATCTTCAAACTTTTCTTCTGTAGCTTCCTTTCCTCTCTCAGCCTTCACAGATTTGAAGAGAGTTAGGACCTTGCTCTGGATTAGGCTTTGTTTTAAGGATTGTCATGGCTGGTTTGAACTTCTATCCAGGCAAATAAAACTTTCCATATCAGCAATAGGCTACTTCACTTTATTATCAACCGGAGTAGCACTTTTAATTTACTTCAAGAGCTTTTCCTTTCCATCACAACTTGGCTAACTATTTGGTGCAAGAGGTCCAGCTCTTGGCCTGTCTCAGCTTTTGACATGCCTTCCTCACTAAGCTTAATCATTTCTAGCTTTTGATTTAAAGTAAGAGATAAATAACTCTTCCTTTCGTTTGAACACTTTAGGCCATTGTAGGATTATTACCTGATCTAATTTCAATATTGTTTTGTCTCAGGAACAGGGAAGCCCAAGGAGATGGAGAGAGATGAGGAGAAGGCCAGTCAGTGGAGCAGCCAGAACACAAAATTTATAGATTAAAGTTCACCTTCCTATATGGGTGTGGTTTGTGGCACCTCAAAACAAGTACAATAGCAACATCAAAGATCACTGATCACAGATCACCATAACAAATATAATAATAATGAAAAAGTTGGAAATATTGTGAGAATTACCAAAATGTGACACAGAGACATGAAATGAGCAAATGTTGGGAAATGGCACTGATAGACTTGCTTGATGAAGGGTCACCACAAACTTTCAGTTTGTAAAAAACACAGTATCTGTAAAGTACGATAAAGTGAAGCACAATATATTCTTTCAGTTTCTTCCTGTCCTGAAAGCTCTTTATCTCTCCATCCATTCTGAATGACAGTCTTGCTGGGTAAACTATTCTTGGCTGCATGTTCTTTTCATTTTGTACCCTGAAAATGTTCAACATCACTAGCCATCAGGGAAATACAAATCAAAACCACAATGCAATGCCACCTTACACCAATTAGAATGGCCAAAATTAACAACAAATGTTGGTGAGGATGTAGAGAAAGGGGAACCCTCTTATACTGTTGGTGGGAATGCAAGCTGGTGCAGCCACTCTGGAAAACAGTATGGAGGTTCCTCAAGACATTAAAAATAGAGCTACCCTACGACCCAGCAATTACACTACTAGGTATTTACCCCAAAGATACAGATGTAGTGAAAAGAAGGGGCACATGCACCCCAATGTTCATAGCAGCAATGTCCGCAATAGCCAAACTGTGGAAAGAGCCGAGATGCCCTCCAACAGATGAATGGATAAAGAAGATGTGGTCCATATATACAATGGGATACTACTCAGCCATCAGAAAGGATGAATACCCAACATTTGCATCAACATGGATGGAACTGGAGGGGATTATGCTAAATGAAATAAGTCAAGCAGAGAAAGACAATTATCATATGGTTTCACTCATATGTGGAAAATAAGGAATAGCATGGAGGACCACAGGGGAAGGGAGGGGAAACTGAATGGGAAAAAGTCAGAGAGGGAGACAAACCATGAGAGACTCTGGACTCCGGGAAACAAAGTGAGGGTTACAGAAGGGAGGGGGTGGGGGTATGGGGTAACTGGGTGATGGGTATTAAGGAGGGCACGTGTTGTGATGAGCACTGGGTGTTATACACAACTAATGAATCATTGAACACTACATCAAAAACTTATGATGTACTATATGCTGGCTAACTGAACATAAATAAAAAATAAATTGATTAAAATTAAAATAAAAAAAAGTGAAGCACAATAAAATGAGGTATACCTGTATTAGTTTCTTTTCTAGGATTTTTTGGGAAAAAATTATTTATAGATGAACTGGAATAAACATGATAATTGACATACAAAATCACACAATATTTGGATAAGTCAATAAGCCCAATCTTAGACTAGATAAATGAGAAATGTTGTGTAAATATAACATTGTTCTGTGTCCTATACAATGCTGACATAAAAAGGGAAATATGGTTTTTAAAGGGTCCAGTTTAAAATGAACTACCTTCCAGTAGTGTGTTGGCACCAACTGACTCACCAAGGGCAACTGTTAAATTATCAGAAATTTTGTGAGTTAAAAATGAGTTTTAAACACATCCATTATTAAAATTAAATTATATAAATTCAAATCCTATTAATAAGAAATCTAATAAATACCCAAAAGCCATCACTTCCAAATCATTTTTCTACATTTTACTATTATTTATGCCCTTGAGATTTTTTATTGAAATATATATGACATAAAATATTATATTAGTTTTATTTTTTTTTAAGATTTTATTTATTTATTTGACAGAGAGAGACAGAGTGAGAGAGGGAACACAAGCAGGGAGAGTGGGAGAGGTAGAAAGCCTGCTTTCTCATGACCTGAACTGAAGGCAGATGCTTAACGAGACACCCAGGCACCCCATTATATTAGTTTTAGATGTACAACATAGTGATTTAAAAATTCTCTGCATCACTCAGTACACCACAATAAGTTTCACCATGTTATTACAATATTATTCACTATATTCCCTACTCTGTACTATGTCTACTGAGATTCTTTATGCCTATTGTGCTATATGGTGGGAATATTATAATGGTGTGCTACTGCACATCTCTTCCCAACTCCATGTTCATACCAACATGACGTCATGTCTGTAGGCTGAAATAGAACATGATGGGATTATTTCAACCATGTATATCAATGAACACTACATGTCAGTGCTGTTTTTTCTTAAAGAACTTGCTATCAAACATTTACCACACATCACTGTATATTGAATTTAAAGAATAAAATAAACATTAGTACACATAAAAGAGATTATATATGTAAAAAAGGTAAAAAAAAAAGTCTATGTTCTATTACATTACTTTTACAAATTCTTATTTGACACCTCAATCAAGGGAGGAATTATTTAATCAAGTATCTATATAGTAATCTAGTTTGTATGTTTTTCTAGGTTGGAATGGTGATAAGCAATGTATTATGGGCAGAAGAAAATCTGATATTTATTTTAATTTTTTTAGAAAAACACTCCTGGGGCACCTGGGTGGCTCAGTCAGTTAAGCATCTGACTCTTGATCTCGGCTTGGGTCTTGATCTCAGGGTCATGAGTTTGAGCCCTGCATTGGGCTCCACACCGAGTGTGGAGTCTGCTTGAGATTCTCTCCTTCTCCTTCTGCCTTTCCCCCTGCTCACACATGCTCTCTCTCTCTCTCTCAAATAAATAAATAAAATCTTAAAATAATAATGATAAATAAATAAATAAATAAATAAATAAATAAATAAATAAAAGAAAAACACACACAATTTCAATTAGTAATCATTTCTAGGTATATTTACATCAACAAATTCCTATTTATGTCTAACATTTAAGCTAAAGATAGAGTAAAGTTCACTGACAGTTAAAACATACTGTCTGCACACAAATAAGTGGTTATTTGGGTAGCTCTCGATAAGGAATCTACCTATTTGCAAAGTAACCCATATTTTGTACATGAACCCAAAGGTACGAAATAACCTGAAAATAGTACAAAACTGAATAAAAAGTCAGAAGTATTTGGTATAGAGGAAAGTTATAGAGTAGAATTCACTGTAAGATAATTTCATGGAATAAGAGGAACTTAAACTCTGCTTTTGTAGCCAGAGTAGAAAAACAGAAGTAAAAGGAGTAACCATAGCACCTGGCAGCACCAATAAGCGCAACTGCTGTTACTGCTAAGTGAGTGGCTAGACTGCAGCTATTCATACCCCCAAAGCCACTAGTATTGTACAACAGAAATGTTTTCTACACTGAGAACAGGCTCTTTTTTGGCCTTGGGGAGTAGCCCTGGTTAAATGAAGTCAATAATTACCTGGTCATGGTAAATCTGCAAGAAACTTGCAACCAATAAAATGCAGAAGTGGAATTTAGTAAAAAGATAGGCTGGATAATTAATAGATGCATACTGTGGGAAGTTCTAAGTTTAAGATATTATCTCTCAGAAGCTCCCCAGCAAGCTTAAACTCCAGTTCCCCTACTCACGAACACACCATTTATTGTCTTTTCCACCTTCCCTGCTTTACTTCCCTACTCCTTCAACATGATTTCCAGAATTATCTTCGTGTCCCACCCACCAAAAAAAAATCCTTGCACTCAATTCTCTGCCCTAGAATTTTGTTTTCAGGGAATCCAGACTAATATGGAGTCCTTATAGATGTTCAAGACTGAGTGTGGTATGAGAAAAATATGTAATTCAGTTGTGACCAATAGCATTTCAGATAAGGTTTTCCATACTATGTCCATACAATTCTTGGGTTGACTTAGAAGAGAGAAAACTACTTCAAGCATGCAAGCATAGGATCATGAACACAACTAAATGTAATAAATGCGTATGCGGCGTCTGCTATATGCACCACAGAAGGCGCTGTGGAGGATAGCAGAATGAGCCAAACTGCTCATGGCCACAAAGCACCCAGTTTCCTTCCACTAAAATTCCCAAAAGAGACCATGAAACAGGCCCAAATAGAAAATCAGATTTCTCAAAGGTGATCAAATAACTCTTTTTTTATTACTAGACTCTTAAATGTCAAGCAGAATGTTTATAAAATCCTGACCAGGCCACATAATGAATCAATCTCTCCAATGTCAATGCTAGCTGATACTAACAAATTTGGGGACATTCCCCAGAACCAAGAACAGGAGGAGATTTTCCTCTGGTGATGGACAGTAATTCACCAAATTATATTTATCATTATAGCCAATCAGGCAATTATCAAATGTGTTGTCCCTTAACAACAGGAACAATACCACTGATTGGCTGCCTGGCCATAATGGTACCCAGTTCTTCAGCTCAAAGGTCAGGGTTCTTTAGAACTTTTCTTATCAAGTTAAAAACTCTTGAAAGCCCTTGGAACTCAATTCAACTACCTGCTGACGGATGTTATAAACCTCCCCTCACTACCCCACAACCATATCTGTCTCCTGCCAGGTACTTACGCTTAGTACACCTCTTCAGGAGTTCATAAGTATTCCAAACCTACTTTAGTCTAAAGCTACAAATTTTGGAAGTTCATTAAATACGAGGGTCTCCAGAACTACTCCCCAAAGTAGTTGTTTAGAACAGAGCAGGCAGAGGTGACCAGGATACAAAGGAATGCAAGAGAACAACCATGGTTAGAATACCAATGAACATGTCATTACCCATACATTGTGCTTTCTCTGTGAAATTAAGCAATATTCAATTTCCTAGAAGCTGAAGTTACATAATGTAATCTCTGGAGCAAGTTAATTTTTATATTTTAATTACTTCCCATTCTGCTATAAAATCACCATCCAAGTACATTAAAACATATCTATATGAAAAGAATACTGGGAATGCTAAATAGTCCACTTACAATAAAAGTAAACATCTTAATTTCCATAAAAAAGCATTATATTTTTAATCAGACGTTAAGAAAAGTGGGAATAACAAGGCAGTTTTTGCCTTTGTCAGAGTGACTTGGGTACCTCGGGAGAGCCCCAAAACAATGTTGCACACTAGACAGCCCCACCCCACAATGCCTAGCTTACTGTATGTGGCACAATTTGGCCCATCTATAGAGTTTAATTTCTGAAAATGATGCCAGAAATATTATGTTGGAATAGAATAAGAGCAATAAAATTTTATACTAAATCTCTAGCAAAACAATAATACAATTCATAGAGGTCCATTAGAGATAATTTCTTAAAATAAAAATCAGAAACTACAGTAAATTTCAAGTAGAAAGATACACAGAAAATGCAAATATGTCCTTTTTTAAAGAGCTAATTCTATCTTGCTGGTCTAGTGCTGTATATAAGCAACTGCCTATGTCTTTAATCTGGATGGTAACTGAAAGGCCCTTCTAGCTAAAATATCCACTCTGCAGCCTATTTTGGTGTCTAAATTCCCAACTACATTCACTGCTTCATTCCTCTTGGTCTTATGCATTATTTTTGTCATTCTTTTTAAATTAAAATACTTATAAGAAAGAGAGCATCCTCCCACCGTTGGACATCTTAGATTGCAGCTGTTAACTATGGGGATAGTACGCTGAGTAAATACTGCATAGCAGTGACAGCACAAAGGATGAAGCATGAAAAAAAGCACTCCTGACTCCTTTACCAAGAACCTAGTAGATAACTGATTGCTACTTTCGGAAAGGAGTTCTGATTGACTAGATCAAATACTTCCTCCATCATCGGTTGAGCATCTGACTCTTGATTTCAGTTCAGGTCATGATCACAAGGTCCTGGGATCGAGCCCTGCCTCCAGTTCCACACTCAGCACAGAGTCTGCTTGGGATTCTTGCTCTCCCTGTCCCTCTGCCCCTACCCCCAGTCACATTCTCTAAGTAAATAAGTAAGTAAGTAAGTAAGTAAGTAAATAAATAAATAAATAAATAAATAAATAAAATATTTTAAAAAACCCAAATACTTTGGAAAATAGTCAACAGATTTAATAAAAATGTAATATTTCCAAAAAATAACAAGTCCTGTTAAATAATTATTTTTACATACAGTATTTGATAATGGGGGAAAGTAGTCATCTAACCAGATCTCCTATATTTGTATAATGTCTTAAAACAGTACTAATTTTAACAATTTAGATTATTTAAAGCGATCTTATACTCTGGATCATAGCCTTCAATTCGAAAACAATGGGCTAAAGGCTAGTGAGTTGGGAGGAAACTCATCCACCTGAGAAAGAGGTGATTATGCCCTTTCTCCTAGATTCATACAAATATTAGGGAGTCACTTGGTCAATCTGAGCACCCATTTCATGGTTGAACAATGTGAACAATCCCTGCCATGCAGTTTGTTGCATGGTTAAATGAGATGGTGTCTTGCATAATGCTACACACTCAATAACAGCTAGCTCTTACTATTATCAGGCTATCATTAAACTAAAAAAAGTCAAAAACCAAATTGGAAACTGGAAACTGGAAACTAACAGACATTAAAGGAAGAATTTATAGTGGAAGTACTTGGAATTATTAAGAGAAAGTAAAGATAATGCACATAACAACACTTGCGATTTCATATGTATATATACTGATGCACCAAAAGTAGGCAATAAACCAGAAATTGATATGTAATACAGAAGGTAATTACTATTATCCTAATTATTACCAAAATTTAATAGACTAGGGCTATGCTTTTTTTAAATAGCAGGAACAATATAATGGCAGATAATAATTGTTACAATAAAAAAATCTGGAGATAAATTCCATTACCACCATTTTTTAGCAATTTATTTTCTGGAAAAAAATTCTCTGATACTTGGTAAAAATGGAAATAATAAGAATTTTATGAGGATTAAAGGCCAAAAAAAGTGAAGGTTGGCATAAATAAAGCAGTTAGTAATACTACTTTTGATTCCTTCCATCATTTGGAAGAAATAGATCTACTAGAAAGGGATAAAAGCAAAACAATAAAATAAAACTTGTTTGGAAGTCTCAAAACAGGTACTTCGGAATGAAATAAGTATGAAGACAAAAGGAAAGGGAAATAGAACGGATAATATTGTGGGAATATGCTAAAGACTTAGAAGCCAAATAGAACAGACCAACAAATAAATACATATTTCTCTAGAACATAAAACTGACCTGAATGCAAGATAAAGTTGTGATGGGAACTTCAAGTCTCAAGCCATCTGCTGGGAGCCTAATACTGCTTAATGCCAAGTATCTGATAAATAGTTAATGAATTCAGTACTTGACCTGATGAAATTAGCTTTCCACAATGTTGGCATAGTTGAAACATGAATGTGAATTTGTCAAGAGAGCTGTGTAAATCAGCTTCATCCAAACAGGGCATCTCTATCATCAAAACTAAAATGATGTCAATATGAATATCATGCCTCTAATTTTCTCCTTATTGGTGGACCTTTAGAAGAATGTGCATGTCAAATACATATAACTTGTATATGTATAATAAGATGTGAAAATAAATTTAATCATGATTTTATAAATAACTGTCTAATAAAAGTAGCAATGGAGAAATGCCTATTGGAATTCTCTCTGAAATTGTCAGAGGACAAAAAAATGTTTTACAAATGACCATTCATTCATTTATTCATTTAATAAGAATATATTAATTGGACAGCCACATGTGAAAGAATGAAACTGGACCACTATTTTACATCATACACAAAACTTAAAATGGATTAAAGACTTGAACATAAGACCTGAAATCATAAAACTCCTAGAAAAAAACATAGATGGTAAGCTCCTTGACACAGATCTTGGTGATGATTTTTTTTAATCTGACACAAAAGCAAAAGCAAAAAAATGCAAAAACAAACATAAGGAATGATATCAAGCTTCTGCACAACAAAGGAAACTATCAACAAAATGAAAAGACAACCTACTGAATGGGAGAAACTATTTTCAAATCATACATCTAGTAAGGGGTTATATCCAAAATACATAAAGAACAAATACAACTCAGTAGCAAAACAAAATAAAACAAAACAATCCAAAGGTGGGCAGACAATCTGAATAGACATTTTTCCAAAAATGACATACATTCAGCCAACAAGTACATGAAAGGATGCTCAGCTTTACTAATTATCATGCCTAAGTCTCACCTGAGAAAGTAATTGAAGCTTGTTTACGTGTGTGTGCGCACATGCTCACATGTGGCAAGATAAAGGAGGAGACAGAGGGCACAGTGGTTCTCAAGGTTCCCAAACTTGTGGTCTCAGGATGCTTTATACTTTGCAATACAAACAAGAAAGCAAACAAACAAAAAACAACAATAAAAAACCCCAGTATGTGGTTTATACTTAGACCATCTTTGAAATTTAAACTAAGAAATTTATTTAAAATAACAGTAATAAACCAATTACTAATTAACCCTAATAACATATTTTAATCAAAATAGCTATATTTTCCAAGACAAAAGAAAAAGTAAGAAATAAAGCAATCCTGAGAAAGAACAAAACTGGAGGCATAATACCTTCTGATTTAAAGTTAGAGTAATCAAACAGCATGGTATGGCATAAAAAGACACATAGACCAATGGAACAGAATCGAGAGCTTAGAAATAAATTTATGCATATATAGTTAACTAATATTTGACAAGGAAGCCCAGTGAAGAAAAGACAGTCTCTTTAATAAGTGGTGCTAGGAAAACTGGATATGCATATACAAAAGAATGAAACTGAAATCCCTATCTTACACCACTCATAGAAATTAACTCACAATGAATTAAAGTCTTAAATATAAGACCTGAAACTTCTAGAAGAAAAAATAGGGAGATATCTTGAAATTGGTTTTCACAATGATTTTTTTGGATATGATACCTAAAATATAAGTAACAAAAGCAAAAATCCACAAGTGGGACCACATCAAACTAAAAAGTTCCTGTATGGCAAAAGAAATGAGCAATAAAATGAAAAGCACCCTATAGAATTAGAGAAAATACTTGCAAACCACATATCTGATAAGGGGTTAATATCCAAAATCACTAATTATCAAGGAAATGCAAATCAAAACCACAGTAAGATATCACCTCACATATATTAGAACAGTTATAATAAAAAAGACAAGACATAACAAGTGCTGGAGAGAATATGGAGACAAAGAAACCCTCATGAGAAATCCTCACACACTGTTGATGGGAATTTAAATTGGTGCAGACACTATGGAAAAGAGTTCCTCAAGAAATAACAGAACCATCATACAATCCAGAAATTCTGAGTATGTATCCATAGGCAATGAAATCACTACTTGAAGAGAGAGAATGTTCACTGCAGCATTACTGACAATAGCCAAGACATGGAAAGAAATTAAGTGGCCATCGATGAATGAATGGATAAAGAAAATGTGGCATATAAACATATATAGTGGAATATTATTCAGCCATACAAAAGAAGAAAATCCTGCCATTAGTGATGATATGGATGGACTTTGAGGGCCTTCAGCTAATGGAATAGAAAAAAAAATCAGATTCATAAAAACAGAAAACAGATTGCTAGTTGCCAGAAAGGAGGCCTGAGGAGTGGAGGAAATGGCTGAAAGTGGTCAAAAGGTACAAACTTCCAGTTATAAGATACAGAAGTTCGGAGGATGCAATGTACAGCATGGAGACTACAGTTAACACTACTAAACTGTATATTTGAAAATTTCTAAGAGAACGGATCTTCAAAGTTCTCATCACAAAATATATATATATTGTAACTATGTGAAGTGATGGATGTGTTAACTAAACTTATTGTGGTCATTTTACAATATATACATAAATCATTATGTGGTACACCTTAAACTTACACAATGATATATGTCAATTATATCTCAATAAAGCTGGAAAAAATAAAAATTGCTCTGATATGCTCAATGATTTTTGAAACTTTAAAAAAATCTTAGATTTTGCAACAATTATCATCCTAATTTCTGATATATATTTGATTTTTTACAACTAATTAAAATGCATGTTTTAAGGAAAAAAAGAGAAAAGAGTGGCATTATTTTAAAGCTTTGGAAACATCTTCTAATTTTGACTTAATAGGAGACAGCTTGATTACTCCATCTGTTCTTTATTCAAACTTTTGCTATGATAGGTTTGGTTGAAGTACATTAAGAAAACCTGCCTCAAAAAGATGAACTTGCAACAGGGAAAAGTATTTTAGTAGCCTTTCCAGGTAATTGTAGCTATTATTTTTTGATAGTACATCAACCGTTGACAAGCAGTAATTAAATTTTTAAAGTCGCTTGGAGTGTGGAATCTACAATTGTGTCAAGGAAACTTCAGATTCTGTTACATTACAATCTATTGATCTATATCGTACTTTTCAATGGATCTTTTACTGGTGCATGATTTTGTAACATTTGCATTGTTCATTTGGAAAATATTACTTCACTGTGGTGTGCAGATCTTTCAAATGTTTACACATTTCATTATGTAGTATTTTTTAATACCATACTTGTTAACAGCATCAGGAATCTAATCATAAAAGTCAGTATGGGGAAGCAGTTAGGCTCGCAGTGGTCGGAGCAAGTTATCTAAAATCCTAATTTTCACTTGAAAGTTCAAATTTTCCCACTGCCAACAAAGAGTTGTTTTCCTTGAAGTGACAGGCTCAAATGATTCATTAAAAGAAAGAAAGAAAAAAGTCTGTCAAATACTCAAGTCTCACTAAGTATAGTTTGACAGCCTTTCTTTCAAGTAAAAGCAGTATTTCACGAAAAGGAAAGCAGCTAAGTGACTAGCTAGTTCAGGCTCCCACTCAAGTAATTACTTATGTACTTCCTTATGCATAGAAGAGCTTTTTGTGCATTTCCCATTTTGTCACAAAATATTAGAAAGATGTAATCTCAAGGGCTGAGATTTAATAAAATTAAAAGTTGCTACTACTTTATCAAGGACATTCCTAAGTGAAACTAGCTTTTTGTTTTTTTTTTTTTTCTTTTAATAGAAGATGTGTGACAGTAAAGAACACAGTACCTACTAGAACACTCTGTTGCCCCTGTGTTGGTTCAGGATGAGGCACCAGCAGTTTCACACACCATTGCCTCGTGCTCTATCAGTACAAATGTCAATATAATGAAAAGGGCAAACCAAGTTTTAGTATTACTATGAAAATAGGTTCAGACCTCCTGAAAAGGTCTTAGGGATTTCTAGCGGTCCACAACACTTTGAGAATCGTCCTTTAGAGCTCTGGTTCTTCATGAGGCTGCATAAGAGCATCACCTGGGGAACTTTCAAAAACTACCTGCCTTCTGGCTCCACTACAGAGTCACTTAATTGGTCTCTGGGGTGGGGCCTGGCATAGGTATATTTTAAATCAGGTAATTCTAATGTAACCTGGATGAGAACAACTAGTTTAAAGACCAGTAAAAGAGGGGGGGTGATAATCCACTCCTTTGTGGAAACTAAAGCAGAGTACTTTGTGAAACTGTGAAGAATCTAATGACCTACTGCAGACTTTTTAGCACCTTGAGTCTTCGATTCTTACCCCTACATCCTGGCATGTCTCCACATATTCTTGATTATAAAATTTCTTTTATGGTGTCTGGAAGACTTGGAGCAAGGAATTCTACAAAATTTTTAACAAAATACAAAGACAGTTCTAAAAATTCAACAATACAGAGGAGCATATGTGAAAAATTATTAAGAGAGCCTCAGGGTCCACCCAAGATAAGAAAAGTTAATGATTCTACATTTTTTTATTTACAAAGGTATATCAGTTTTTCAGTGTTACACAGAATATCTTAAATTGTTTCACTTCTCTAGCCATCAGGTTCCCCCTCTGTAAAACAAGAAGTGAGACCCATCTAAGGTTCATCATGGCCCATGAGAGCATCACTTAGTTGGCTTACGCATAGTGAAGTGGGTCACTGCATAGTATGGCACGGGGAGAACCAGGAAACCATTTCTGCCCCTTTCCACAAATTCAAACGGTATTTGTCAAATATCTGTTCACTGTTGGGACTCTATTTGACTTAAGACTTAAAGAAGATTTTAGCCCTTAAAAATAATTTTTTTCTTAGTAATGCTAAACAGGTAGGGGGGTATTTATTTCTCCCCTACAATGAGCAAATTAGAAGCTTTCGCAGTGGAAGCTAAACTAGTCAAGGGGAATGGAATTCGTATGCAGTGTACAGCTGACCCCTTCCCAGACAGCCAGGACCTTCTTTGTATAACGCACTGTGTTTGATGTGGGATTACCGAATCAGACCTCTCTCTCTCTCTCTCTCTCCCCCCACCCCTTCTGTCACCTTCTGTTTTTTAGCTTAGAGAATTTGTATTTAGTTTCATCATAGTGCTTCCTTTGTGTGGGAAGTACAAATACAGTAGTACCTGAGCCAGAATTTACTAATCATTTAAAGATCATTCAAATGTGGCACATAGTGATCAATTAAGATGATATTTAGTGTAACATACTGTACAAATTTTCAATCAGTTCAGCATCCTAGTAATATAGGTAACATGTAATTTGAAATCAAATCATATTTACCCTTATAAAAAAGTACACTCTAGATGGGGGTGAATAATATCTTATAGTTACAACCCTTAAACATATTTTCAATTATTTTTTTTTTAAGATTTTATCTATTTATTTGACAGAGAGAGAGACACAGCGAGAGAGGGAACACAAGCAGGGGGAGTGGGAGAGGGAGAAGCAGGCTACCCATGGAGCAGGGAGCCCGATGCTGGGCTCGATCTCAGGACCCTGGGATCATGACCTGAGCCGAAGGCAGACGCTTAACAACTAAGCCACCCAGGCGCCCCCATTTTCTTCTCTTTTAACTGAACTGTCATTTTCTATTCATCAAAAATTCTTAAAATTTATAACATCTATCAAAAGATCTCTAGCTTCTATCTTCTCACTGATATTGGAAATTTCCTGAATGAATGGACTTGGTCGCCCATTTGCTTCCCAAGCACACTGCGTCTGTTCTGCTACTCAAGTGTTTCTATAATACCAATTGGCCCATAAACAACTGGAAAATAGGGGAACCATGAAGCATCATATGAAAATTATAATAATTCGTATGAATCTTTTCTAGGGAAGGGAAAACAAGATGGGAAGTAGCAGAGTTAAATTTTGAGCAGTAAAGGAGAGATCCTTTCAACTGTATTTTAAGAAAGTTTAAACAGATTCCCTACATTCAGGGTTCCCTCTCCAGGGGGGTGTACTTACAGTGTGACTCTGGGTTCAAGGAAGTTTGAACTTCCTGCTGTGTCCACCTCAACTGCAACCCCACTGCTCAGCTCTCTATATCTGCACAGGCTCAGTGTCCCCAAGTCAGTATCTCTACTCTGTTGACTTTATAAGGATTAATATCCCAAAAGGCAGTCCTTAGCCACTTCCTGCCTGGACTGTCCAAATTATTTCCAAAACTACAATTATTATTAATTTTTGGTAGTGCTTTCTCCACAAAGTTGCATAGGTTTTGCAAGCTCTGCCCCTCCCCTTTTCTTAGACGTTCTATTATCCTTACTGGGAGATTTACAAAACGCATGGGTTTTCAGGTTCACGTGCACTGTTATGGAAAAATCCCCTACAGACATTAAGATTTTTGAGATTTACAAACATTGGATTATTATGTTGTATACCTGAAACTAACATAATGGTATATGTCAAATATACCTAAATTTAAAAAAAAAAAGAATTTTGAGATTTAGATACTGAAATATCTTTCTCTGTGACTACTCCACAGAAATGGAATGCCCTGCCACCCAAAATTTGGTTCAATATAGAGAATGATACCACACACTTGCCAAGAGAGTACAAAACTAGAGAAAGCAATATTATGGCTCTCAAGCAGGTCTGAAAATGGCTTAAGAGAGCAAGAAAGGAGACTGGATTGAGATTTTTACAAGGGCTGGGGCAAGGACTGACCTGAGGGCTCCCATGCATGGTGTGGACTTCCTGCCTGCACCGAAGGAGGGGGCGCCTGGGATTATTTACTAGCTCTCCAAGATGTAGGGCTGAAGAGGAAGGAGAGGTGAGGCTTAAAAGTTGTCAGTAAACACGAAAACATGGACTCCAACTGCTTATTACACTTTCCTCATCCTTTACAACTTAAATTCTCAGACCAAACTGAGACTAAACCCTTCAGTTTGACTAATAATACTTCACTTGTGGACTACTGTCCATTTCTTCCTTCTTTGGCTTAATGGTTTTATAGATGTCCTTGCTATCAGAGTCCAGTTAGGAAATCAAAGGTCACAGCAAGTAGCTCGACAGAGGGAATTTAATATAAGTAACTAGTTACAGAAGTAATAGAATCACTAAGAAGCCAATCTACAGTTGGTGGGAAAGCCAGAAATTAGGAACAACACGAAGCTAGAACCATGGCAGAGGCTACACTGAGGAAGGAGGAACTACAGAGGTGATGCTGTCTATTATGCACCTAGAACCAGGCAGGGACACTGACAGAAACAAAAAACAAAGATGGATCTGCTGTGAAGCCATGGAAACTTAAGCCTCAGGGCCCCTGAAAAGGACCTTAGCAATGTATTTATATGGTCCTGAGTTGTGAAAATGTTAAGAATAAGAAATTTAATAGGACATATTAACTGCAGTTGGTTAAGACCATGGTCTATTTCCATTCTAATTTTCCCATCATCACATTTCCCTCATGTTATGTAACATGGGAGTAGCTACCAGATTTTGAACCCAACTAAGGGGCAGTAGTAGAATTGGAGATACAATTTAAAAAGCTCTCAGTGAGATACAGTGTGTGACTTGAAGTCACTTTTCATGTATAGTGAAATTATTGTTGTCCATCCTGGTATAAAATTGGCCTCTAGAAACTCCTCTACTGTCCACTGTGTATATCTATCTAATGTCCTGACAGGATGGGGCACTGAACTATAATATGAAAGCATTCTAGGGTGTCCAGCACCAAGTATGTGGGTGATGGAAGAGAAATTGCATTTGCAATGTGTGAACACAAAAGCTACTTTGGGGAAAATTCTTCTAAAATTCTAAGACAACTGAGGTTGTTAAAATCCAAAGAAAACAAAGTACCCTTTTTTAGGAATATACTTTATACAGTGTAAATAATTATAAATGTGCAATACACTTTTTATAAAAATCATGCAAAGTAGAAAGTTAGAATTCTGTATTTTCAACACACAAATCCGTAGCAGTACTATGAATAGCCAAAATGTCTGCACATGAAATCATGTGTTTTGTGCATCTCAACTACAAATGATAAAAGAACAACTAAGTTAATGGAAATTTTTGTGATATTTATCTTGGGTTTTTTTGATGTTTGTGATATATGCCAGCTTTTTAATTATTTTGTTTTTATTTCTTTTAAAGATTTATGTATTTATTTGAAGGAGAGAGAGTTGGGTGGGAGGAGGGGAGAGGCAGAAGGAGAGAGAGAATCTCAAGCAGGCTCCCTGCTAAGCATGGAGCCCGACACAGGGCTCCATCCCACGACCCTGAAATCATGACCTGAGCCAAAATCAAGAGTTGGACACATTAACCGACTGAGGCACCCAGGTGCCCCTTGCCAGCTTTTTAAAATCATTAAATGTGATTTCTTTTCTCATTCTAAGTAAATATTCACTCCTAAATGTAATTTGTATATGTAATTATATATTCTTTTTCTTGAAGAGGGCTCAAAACATTACGTAATCTTCAGGCCCCAACAAATTTTTATTCCCTCTGATCGAAGAGAAATCCCTGATTTCTAACTTCTTTCTGCCCCCAACCTCTCCTCAGTACTTCGCATTGACTAAAACTAGTTGTGGGTTAGCCAACAAGGGAGCCTGGGAAAAGCAGATTGCAGGGGTCAGCTCCCTGAGATAGAGCAGTGCTCTAGAATAGTTTGGGACTGGGAGGTTGGATTCAGAGTGAAAAGCAATGACCAGCACCAGCCATTCACTGCAAATCATATTTAGAAAATCTCTTCCTGCCTCCCACTCTGTCTCTCCTGGCATTGAGTGTAGGAGTGGAACACCAGAATTTCCCATTTTCTCTCTAAAATTTCTAAACCAATACACAAGTTCAATTTCTAGACAGGTTCAGGGTGAGCTGATCCATTTCATTAATTCCTTTCAGCAAAGCAAATGCTGTTTAAAAAAAAAAGAGGAAGAACAGGATGAAGTCTCACATTCATCTTTGCATATAACCTCTTAGACACCAGTGTGAATCCAATCTATGAAAAAAAAAAAAAAAAACTGGACATCCAATGCTTTCCTCAGCTATAACAACCCTTAATTTAAAACTAAAAATCATAGCTAGCTAAGCTCCAAAAGACCTGAATTCCTTAAAATGAGTCTAATAAACTTTAGACCTCTTATACATATCTATAATATCTTACAGATAATAAAAAGAATCTCTTCAGGAAAAAGTAAACAGAAAAGGCTGTTCTATTTAGTTTTATTGCTTTCAAGTGTGTTTAGAGATGGTCAGGGAATATATGACCTAGTTCATTTTCAGTTACATATTTAAACTAAAGCCAGAAAAATAAGTGAAAAAGATGTGTTACAAAGTATACACATGTCTGTCTTACCACTTTGAACACTGGTGGTTTTGAACAACTTAGTGGTGTTTATTGTAAAATAACATTGGTTTTAAGAGATGAAATTTAAGAGTCCTCTAAAATAGAGAGCATTCCTTCATGAATGAAAATGATTAATACCATAAGTGAAATTCTAGTTTCTCATGAATTATATTAAGATGATTATATCCCAGTTTGTAAATGTAAATATGGAGAATATTACCATCTTAACAATATCAAGTTTTATAACTGGTGCATATATGATGTCAACAAAAAGGATTTTAAATCTTGGGTACAAAGAATGAAAGATACTAATATTTTTAATAATGCTTTAATTTAAATGTGATTTCAAATGTGAACAACAAAACTATGATATAAAAAAGATTCATTATGTATTTAGAAACACATATGTTACTATCTACAATATGCTATACATTGCTGATGAATATATGTATGTATTCCTTAAGGAGACACACTATCATTAGTTTTCTTATTTTACAATCAGGAAATTAAAAACCAGTAAGAGTGTGATGGATATTAAGGAGAGCATGTGATATAATGAGCACTGGGTATTATGTAAGACCGATGAATCACTGAACTCTACCTCTGAAACTAATAATACACTGTGTTAATTAATTGATTTAAATTAAAAATAAAATAAAATAAAAACCAGTGAGATTAACTGGTTCTCCCCAGTTCATAGAACTACTAAGGAATAGACTTTGAACTCAAAAAAATCTATATTTCCCTTTTTCCCAATATGCTATTAAGTAGAGTAAGTGTTAAAAATTGTATATTTGTTGTATAAATATAAGTTGTTCCTCTTAGGGAATGTCATTAAAATCATACTTTATTCTTTAATTCTCCAAAAAGAAACAAACTTAACTACAGTGTTTACATAGTCCTCAATCATCTCCTGCAGGGGCTATATTTATGCACTGGGGAATGGACACCTACCTTTTTTGTGGGATTTAAGTATGTGCTTCAGAGGCCTCAATCCTGTCTTCATTTGTCAATATCTGAAATGTTGTCGGAACTTTTCTTTTTAATTCACTTTCTCCAAATCTAATCTTCTAACCACTAGCATCAGAATTACTAAAGGACCCGAGCAATTAGGCAAGGAAAAGTTTGCAAAAGAGGAGGTAAAATTACCTATATTTGCAGATGATATGACCCTATAATAGAAATTCATAAGTAATCCACTAGAAAACTATTAGAATAAGTGAACTCAGCAAGATTGCAGATACTAGATTAATACAAAAAAAATCAATTATCTCTATATGCTAGCAATGACCATTCCAACAATGATATTAAGAGAAAAATTCTATTTATAATAGCATCAAAAGAATAAGATATTTAGTATAAATTTCATAAAAGATGTACAGGAACTGGGCACTGAAAACTACAAAACATTACCGACAGACATTAAAGAAGATCTAAATAAATGGAAAGACATTGTATATGCAACAATTACAAAACTTAATATTGTTAAGATGTAATATTCCCATAATGATCTACAGATTCAAAGCAATTCCTATCAAAATCCCAGCTAGCTTCATTGCAGAAATTGACAAGTTGATCTTAAAATTTATATGGAATTGGGAAGGACTCAGAATAGCCAGAACAATCCTGAAAAAGAAAAATAAAGTTAGAGGACAAACATTTCCCAATTTCAACGTTAACCCAGATCTACAGTAAACAAGAGTATAATTCTGGCTCGTATAAGAGTCAACAGAGGGCGCCTGGGTGGCTCAGTTGGTTAAGCGACTGCCTTCGGCTCAGGTCATGATCCTGGAGTCCCAGGATCGAGTCCCGCATCGGGCTCCCTGCTCAGCGGGGAGTCTGCTTCTCCCTCTGGCCCTCCCCCTCTCATGTGCTCTCTTTCTCTCTCTCTCTCTCTCAAATAAATAAATAAAATCTTTAAAAAAAAAAAAGAGTAAACAGAGATTAATGGAATAGATTGAGAGACGTAAAGACAGCCTTACATTTATGGTCAACTGACTTCCAACAAAAGTGTCAAGACATTTCATTAGAGAAAGAATAACTTTTTAACAAACAGTTCTGAAACAATTGGATATTCACATGCAAAGAAATGAAATTAGACCCTACTATACACCACATACAAAAATTAACTCAAAATGGATCATAGAAATAAATGGAAAAGCTAAAATTATAAGAAGCACAAGAATAAATCATAATCTTGGGTTAGGCAACAGTTTCTGAGATACCACACCAAAAACACAGGCAACAAAAGAAAAAAATAGGTAAATTAAACTACATCAAAATTAAAAAACTTTTGTGCTTCAATAGCAAACATTAAGAAAGTGAAAACACAACCCACAAAATAATGGGAGAAAATACTGCAAATCATTTATCTGATAAGAGACTTACATTCAGAGTATGTAAAGCACTCTTACAACTCGGTACTAAAAGAACAAATAATTAAAACCTGGGCAAAGGATCTGAATAGACATTTTTCCAAAGAAAATATACAAATGCCCAAAAGCACAAAAGGAGATGCTCAAAGTCTTTAGTAATTAAGGAAATTCAAATTAAAACCACGATGTGATACCACTTGGCATCCACTAGAATGGCTAACATTAAAAAAAAAAAAAAAAAAAAAAAGAATAATTGTAAGCATTTGTGGAAATCCAAACCCTGATACCTGCTGATGGGAACATAAATGATATAGCTGCTTTGGAAAAACAGTTCAGCAGGTCTCCAATAAGTTAAACATAGAGTTACCATATGACCCAGCAATACCATTTTTAAGTTTATACCCAAGAAAAATGAAAACATACATCCAAACAAAAACCTGTACGTATACGTTCATAACAGCACTATTCATAACACTTAAAAAGTGGAAACAACTCAAATGTCCATCACCTGATGAATGGATCAATTAAATGAGGTATATCCATACAATGGAGTATTTTTTGGCAACAAAAACAACAAAAAAGAATGAAATACTGACACATGCTACAACAAGAATGAACCTTGAAAACATTATTCTAAACAGAAGGCAGTCACCAAGGATCACATACTGTATGATTTCATTTTATGAAAGTTCTAGAGTAAGCAAATGTAGGGAGACAGAAAGTAGATTCATGGTTGTCAAGCACTAGGGGAATGGAGAGTCACTGCTAATGGGTATGAGGTTTCTTTCGGGGGTGATGAAACATCTTAAAGTTTTATGGAGATGGCTGTACAACTCTGTGAAAATACTAAAAGCAACTGAATTTTACATTTTAAATGACTGAATTACATGGCATGCAATTATGTCTCAGTAAGGCTTTTATTTATTTTTAAATGTCATAACAGGAAAAAAGAAAGAATAACTCTGGGAGTTTGTTTAAAACATAGATTACTTGATCCGATCCCACACAACTGAAATAACTTCTGAGAATGCTACCCAAAGACTGCAATGTTCACAATCTCACCAAGTATTTCTCAGGTACCTAGAAACCTGAGAACCCTGCTTTAGACTTCAGAGGTTACTAAAATGGAATCACCCCTGGAGCAATGACTATTCTTGTTATTAGCTGTCAATCTGCCCCCAGATCAAAGACTGGGTTGAGTTTTGATCTACAGTGAATGAGCTCCTTACATAAAAAGAAGGCAACCAATCCTTCTGGGTAGGGCGCATTAAGAGAGAAGAGTT
Source organism: Phoca vitulina (assembly GCF_004348235.1). Classification (NCBI taxonomy): domain Eukaryota; kingdom Metazoa; phylum Chordata; class Mammalia; order Carnivora; family Phocidae; genus Phoca; species Phoca vitulina. The sequence continues at coordinate 12,108,721 of NW_022589713.1, read as the reverse complement.
GAGTCTGGGGGCTCCAAAAGACAAAAAGCTGCCCACTTGATGCTAGTCCCCTAGGGTAGCCCAGGAGGAGCCAGGAGTACCAGAGGGTACCACAGCCAGAACCCTGGATTTGCACTCTCTGTGGCTAGTCTAATTTTTAGCAAAGAGAAAAACTGGGAACAAGTGGAAACCCAAGGATGTAAAAGATCTGGATTGTGAATGTTCAGATAATGCAGAAAAAAATAAATCCTCAGCTTTACACTTTAAGAGATTACTTTTTATGAGAGATTACTTTATATCATAACACACTGTTGTTGGCAGGAAATTCATTAATTTAATATTACTGTTAATTTTTATCTCTTTGCAAAGTACATATATGATCATCTCTAAATCACCCATGGAGCCTTCTGTAATCACCTCTTTTGACAGATTAAAATGGACCCACAAAATACAAAGTTTTGTTCTATTAATACACACTGAGAAACTTTTGCTTCACATAGTGTTTTTAAAACAAATTCATTTTACAAATTGTGGCATGTTCCTTCTGACTCTGTCCCAACATTTTAATCAGATTAACTATGGAGGCTTGAGGAAATAGATAGCATCTTTTAAGTTATAAATTTATATTTTTTTTCCCAGAGAGTAGCAGGAAAAAAGAAAGCCTCTTGTCATACTGTCAATGTCACTAGTAAATGTCAAGGTGACATTTAATAACTAATCTGCAAAAAGTAAATGAGTTCACCTTTATTCTCTTGCATCACACCAGGGCAGGCTTCCTCTCAGTTGACCAAATTACCATCCTAATGAAAAAGACTCAGGAATCAAGGCCTTTGTCAAAGAATCTGAGATAATATTAGAGTCTGTGAAAGCCTTAAAAATACAACTTAATAATTAATTGAACATTCTGCATTTTCAGGAGAGTCATTTCTTCTTAGGGTCATTTGAAAAGAACGAGTTTTTAGCACAGCTTCAGCTCACAGCAGGAACATTATAAGAATTTTAAAGATTCTTACAAAGCTGTCTACATCAAGCTGAGTCCACTTATCATTGACTATTTGAAGTCTAACTATTAGCTCTTAATTTTATGATTTAACAATATTAATTTGGGGTTCTCAGATTCTTTTCAGGTTTATAAAAGGACATTTCATGAGAAAAATATCTGTGCTATTACTTATCCATTTGATATATTAATTTGAAATGAAAAGCTCCAAAATGGCTTAAAGGTCACTTTAAAATTTGTACTTTGGGACCACTTTTGATATTTTAATGCAGTAATCCTTTTCTTTATTTTTAGTGACTCTTTGAAAGAAGGAATATTAACCAGATTCCTATACACAAAGTATTTATCGAAATTTATTCAAGAACCAGAGCCATCAAAACTTAACTAATAACTCTTTAGTAACTGATAAATAATTAATTTAACTATTTAGAATTTGTATATGTAGACAAAACCAACAATTGTCCTGTTTTGCAAAAACTGTTGATTGAAGACAGGTTAATTTTGGAATCTAATATGGAATATAAGATAACTTTGTCTATGTCCTCTGACCCCTAACAACTTCCATAAAGCTTCCAAGTCAATACAATATATTCATTCACATGTCAGTATAAATAAAAATAAATGGAAGGAGTGCTATAGGAATAACATCAAGGAAAGATGAAAGATTTTGTTTAAATCTTAAATTTTATGTTGAACATACTGGATAAGAAAGGAAACAGGATTGATTATAAAGTATTTTATATAGCTTATTTTTTATAATATTGTCAGTATATTTTATTGAAAATAAATATTAATTTGATATGTAAACCATCCATAATCTCACCTATGAAATGATACATAGTTCTTATTTTCTGAATAACTTTGTCTATGTATTTGTGTATTTATATAGATAGGTGTATAATTTTCACGTTTATATGCATGAGTAGATAATGAGTGTGGTTTATATTTTGCATTGCTCCAGAAAGTATTTTCACTTATTTTTAATTATGAAAAATTCAAATATGCATTGAAATAGAGAAGTTACTACAGTGGACTTCCATACACCCTTCACCAGAGGGAACAATTATCAAAATTTTTATTCTTGCTTCATGTATTTCTTTCTCATTTTATCTCTCTCATTGCTGAATTATTTTAAAGCAAATGGAAGATCTATGACTTCACTCTCACATAGTTTCATATGCAACTGTTTTTAAAAAGAGCCTTATCTATTGTCACCTTACCTCCTAACAGAATTATCAATAATCTATGAATGTATTCAAATTTCCCAAATTGCCTCAAAAATATGTTTTTACAGTTGTTTTGTATTAGAATCTAAACAAGATCCACACATGATATTTGGATGTTGCCTCTGAAATCACTTTTAGCCAAAAATAGAACACATTCCTTCCTTTATCTTTTTCTCCTGCTATTAATCTGTTAAAGAAACCGGGTCAGTTGTCCTGCAGAATGTCCCACATTATGGGTTTGTCTGCTTGCTTGTGCTTTGTGCCACTTACCTATTGTTAAATAACAATTCTGAAATTTAAAATGACAATATATTACTTATTATCTCAGTGATATAGATTGATCAGGCTCAATTCTAAAGTTCTTACTTGGAATCTCTCATGCAATTTCAGTTAGATGATGGCCAGGCCTAAAAGAATCAGAAGATTTGACTACAGTAGATGTCCAGCTAGGTTCACCCATATGTCTGGAAATCAATGCTGGTTCGCAGCTTGGAGGGTTGCTGGTTCTCAATTGGGTTGTCAACAGAAACACTGATCTGTGGCATTTCCATGTGGTTTGAGCTACCTACAGCACAGAGGCCAGATTTCAAGAAGGAACATACCAAAACAAATATTCCAAGAGCAGACCCTGCAAGGCTTCCTATCTTCTAGCCTGGGATGTCACCTAGTGTCACTTTCACAACATCTATCGATCAAAAAGCAAGTCTTGAGGCCAACCTAGATTCAAGGGGAGAGGACTCTGCAAGAGAGTGAATATAAGATATATACACTAAAGAGCAATCTTTAGAGTTTAGTGACTACATTGCATTTGTCAATTTGTTCCTTTAGAACCAATATATCCTATAAATGGAAGTTAACTTTAAACGCTTAATTATATTCAACCCCTTTGGCCAATTATATGTCCTAGTGATACTCTATACTTCATATTATGCCATATTGGAAGGCTCATGGTGTCAGGTGTGATTTTAAAGGCAGCTTACATAACATAATAAAAAAAAAAATTTTTTAAAAACTGTCAAGGTCATTGAAAATAGGGAAGTCTGAGGAAAAAAAAAAAGTATGTCTCTTTTAAACTGAAAAAAAAATAAAGGCAGCTTATAAATTTATATAAAAACTAACATAACATAAGGTAAGATAAGTAAAATATTAAAGATAAAAGAGGGTATATACCTAAGATACTATTAAAATGACTGCATAAAAATATACACACTCAAAGAGTCTCCATTCCCACCTCTCACAGCTTCCTTGCCTTGTTATGGGAGAACACATCAGAATCTCCAAGGAGAATGGAGCATGACCCTTTTAGAGTGTCTTCTTAAATACTGCCTTAATCACATGATTGAGTTCTTTAATAAGTGCGTATGTGTTGCTGGAAAAGAGAATCACATATGTCACATACCAGAGGGTCATTCAATGTGAGTCATTAGGAAACTACTGATTTCAGGCAAGTTGGAGGTCTCCCCAGCACCACTCTGTGAGAAGTTACAGGATGCACTGGGTGAAGGACATTATTTTTCTCAAAGAAAGGCTCTGAAATCATTCATGTGATTAAAAAGTATTCGTCTAAGACTATGGAGAGTCACCAGATAGATCTGTAAACAAAAATACTAGATGCCCAATTAAATTTGAATTTTGAATAAACAATGATTTTTTTAAGTGTAAGTGTATTCCATGCACTATTTGGGACAGAGTTATACTAAAAAGATTGTTTTGTTGTTTATCTGAATTTCAAATTTAACTTGATATATTTTTATTTACTAAATCTGGCAATTTGAAACCCAGAGAATATGAAAGAGTTTATCTGGATTTGATAAATTTAAGAGAAGCACTATTATTATATTGATTTAATTATAATGAAGCATCAATGTGGTTCAAACAGCATGTCTGATTTGTATAGCATTGTCTGAAAGTTTCAAATTTCCTCTTTACCCTATTTTGTGCCTAGAAAATATTATTGCAAACTTTACTACTCAATTCAGGACACTATAACTCAAGTCAGGACATATAGTTATTCTAAAAGTAGTATGTAACTAGCTATGGTTACTAATTATACTGTTACCTAGTACCCGGCAAAGAACAAAAGTACAAGTAACAAAAATAAAACATTTCCAAATGACGAATGGATAGAAGAGTTATTCTAATTATGAAGTAATTATAGTCCAAAGCATGTTTGTAAACCAAGCTCACCACAACTAGCATCCAAAAGATACAAGTTCAAAAGGTTTGACTGGAGGAAAAATAACATATATGTTACTAAGAGATGACTCTTCATCATGATTACCCTTTCAAGACTTTAAACAACAACCAGTTTAATATAGCATAATCTCAAAAGTACAGCTCAGGATTCAGGTTGCCCAGATGTATATCCAGCTTCTTCCATCACTAGCTATTTGTCTTTGGGTAAACTCCATAACTTCTCTAAGTCTCAATTCCTCTTCTGCAAAATGGAGAAAATAGTATCTACAGTATAAGTTGTTTTGAGAATGATTTACTCCAAGTAAGACACTTAACCGAGCGCTGGCACAGAGTGGGCACTAAACCAATTTTGTCAATAAAGATGACAAAGAGAAAATGGTTAGAAGATAAGAATGGTGGTGGTGATCTGAAACTAACAGACATAAGAAAAGAGGCATAGAAATGCTATCAGTTTCTATTCCCAGGCTGATGTGGTTTTCTATCTTACTCTTTTATATTCACGAAATTTTCTAAAACTATGTAACTTTTATAATCAACCAAACCTACTATTTTAATTGTCTCTACAATAAATAATGAGTGCATTTTTGTACAGCTTGAGCACAAGAGTTATCTTTGCCCCAACCAATTTCTTCAATCCTCTATAGTGTCTAAATTGCAATCATGCCTTCAGAATGACAGTATATATGTGTTACTTGGGGAAAAAAGAGAAGATTTTATATATATATATATATATATATATATAAAATATATATATATATAAAATATCAGTAGTGTTCATTAGTATTGAGCACATCATGCATCAGATAATTTATCTGATGCTTAGAGGAGAAGTAAGAGAAATAGAAGAGAAGATAATGAGGTTTTCATGGGGAAAAGCATAAATGGATGGGCTAATAGGAAAGCTCTGAAGTCTTAGGGACAGTTGGGATAAGGAGGCACAGAAAAGGGAAGGCTGTGCGCAGTCTGAAGACACAAGTCATCTGGGGGTTATTTCATACTGGAGAGATTTGGGCCACAAAGTTGGAAATGAAAGAATAATGTGATTCCAACTTTGCCTACTTTAGTCCTCAGAGTAATGATGCTGGTGGAAACGGTGACCTATTGTGTTTCGTTGGTGGCAAACTTTCATGTATTTTTTAAGTTTTCAATTCTTTGTTCTCCCCTTACTTAAATGTAGTTTGGAAAGCCAGTGAATATTCTGGAGATAGCTTTTTTTTTTTTTTTAATCTCATGTCTCATTTTAACCTAGAAACCTTTAAATATTCATGGCTTTCAGATTCTCATAATTCATACCTTCAATAACATTCAATAACTTTTCTATCACCTCTAAAACAATAATCCCCAAATCTTTCTCTGTAGCTAAACCTTCTTTCATGAACTCCAGTTTTAGGGGTGCCTGGGTGGCTCAGTAGGTTAAACGTCTGCCTTTGGCTCAGATCATGATCCCAGGGTCCTGGATCAAGCCCCCCATCAGGCTTCTTGCTCTGCAGGGAGCCCGCTTCTCCCTCTCCCTCTCCTCCCCGCTTGTACTCTCTCACTGTCTCTCCTTCTCTTTCTCTCAAATAAATAAATAAAATCTTAAAAAAAAAAATGAACTCCAGTTCTATAGGTATGTACCTAGTTATCCCCCAGCCACTGCAAACTGAGCATGTCCTAAGAGGAACTCATCTTCCCTTTCCATCAGCCACACCCCCGTATGAACTATGTTAGAAGACTGGAAAACTCCATTATTTACTTGTCTCCATACAACCCACAAAGTTCTACATTTCCAGCTCTCCTTTACCATTTTAGTCCATGGTAGTCTTCCTTTTTTTTTTTTTTTTTTTGTTCCCTTGCAATGCAGTTATTTATACCGCAAGAAAAATGTAAACTCCACCCTTGGAGACTATCCTCATTTTTTCACAGTGTAACAACACTGCTATATATTTAGCAGATTGCATTTGTACTTTCTTAAATTAGCCCATTTTATGCTTTGTAGGCTAACCTCATACAAACTTTTCTTTTAAAGGGCATATGAATTTCCTTAGTGTTTCATAATATTCAGCTGAACAAAGAGAAATGTTGCCTCCAAATTTTCCAAACACAGAATGTTTTTGTTAATAATCAAATGCATATCTCTAATTTGGAAAACCCTCTTATTTCTAGATAAAGAAACAATATAAAAAGTTAGTAATGTATAGACTAAGTGAAGCTTCAAACATGTTGCAGAATTCAAAGAAAATGCTTTTGTCACTTTGTAAAGATCATCTGCCATTAACTTGCCTTTAAAAAACAAACATATGACAGACATTATTGTAATGACTTCAAAATAAATGTCAAAATAAATGAATTGGTCAGCTATAAGAATTTATGTTTTATCCACCTCAAAATGTTTACTTCAGTCTCCCTCTAACATCCTCTGAATTACCAGCCTTTTATGACAATTTTTTTATGACAATTAGGCAACATTTTGCCATCTGAGTTATATGCATTTGAGATTCACTGCAACAGGCCCCTTCCCCAGAAGATCAGCAAGAACATCCAGCCAAGACCAAGTTTACCGATCAATGAGAACTGTAAAACTCCAGAGCTAGGGGAATACAGCACATAGAATTCATAGGTTTTTTCCCATGATGCTTTAGTCTTTCAAAGTTAATTTTTAAATTTTATTTTTTTTTCTATTTTTTTAGTTGAATTTTTCTTCTTTCCTTTTCAACCAACATCTTAATCAATTCCTTTTTTAAAATCTTTTTTTAATTTTTCATTTTTACAGTCATATTCTATCTCTTCATTGTTTAACCTCATTTTTTTGTGTATATATATATATGTTTTTCTTTCTTCAAAGTTTTGGGATACAGTTTCGCCTAACAGACCAAAATATACCCTAAATCTACTGTATGACGTTGTCCTAGTCTCCCGCCTGATCACATTCTCTTTTTTTTTATTTCTTTTAATTCTTTTTTCAACCAACTTCTTATCAATTCCTTTTTTAAAATCTTTTTTAATTTTCATCTTTACAGTCATATTCCATCCCTTCATCGTATTTACCCTTATTTTTGTATATATATGTTTCTTTAAAATTTTGGGAGGCAATTTCTTCTAACAGACCAAAATACACCCAAAAACTAGTGTGTGGCTGTTATTTTCACCAGCCTGATCATATTCTTTTTTTTCTTCTCTCCTTTTTTTTTTTTTTTTTTAACCCCCTTTTTTTTTCCCCTAGTTTCAGGGCTCTTCTGATTTGTTTAGTGTATATTTTTCTGGGGTTGTTGTTACCCTTTTAGCATTTTTTTAGAATTTTGTTCTCTCATTCATCTATTCTCCTCTGGACAAAATGACAAGATGGAAAAACTCACCTCAAAAAAAAAGAACAAGAGGCAGTACCAACTGCCAGGGACCTAATCAATACAGACATTAGTAAGATGTCAGAACTAGAGTTCAGAATGACGATTATAAAGATACTAGCTGGGCTTGAAAAAAGCATAGAAGATACTAGAGAATCCCTTTCTGGAGAAATAAAAGAACTAATATCTAACCAAGTGGAAATCAAAAAGGTTTTCATGAGGTGTAATCAAAAATGGAGGCTCTAACTGCTAGGATAAATGAGGCAGAAGAGAGAATTAGTGATATAAAAGACCTAATGATGGAGAATAAAAAGCTGAGAAAAAGAGAGATAATAAACTACTGGATCACAACGGGAGAATTCGAGATAAGTGATACCATAAAGTGAAACCACATTATAATAATTGGGATCCCAGAAGAAGAAGAAAGAGAGAGAGGGGCAGAGGTATATTGGAGCAAATTATAGCAGAGAACTTCCCTATTTGGGGAAGGAAATAGGCATCAAAATCCAGGAGGCAAAGAGAACCCCTCTCAAAATCAATAAAAATAGGTCAACACCCCGACATCTAATAGTAAAACTCACAAGTCTCAGAGACAAAGAGAAAATCCTGAAAGCAGCTACAGACAAGAGGTCTGTAACCTACAATGGTAGAAACATTAGATTGGCAGCAGACCTATCCACAGAGACCTGGCACGCCAGAAAAGACTCGCATGATATGTTCAGCACTAAATGAGAAAAATATGCAGCCAAGAATACTATATCTAGCTAGGCTGTCATTGAAAATAGAAGGAGAGATAAAAGAGATAAAGAGATAAGAAGATAAGAGATAAAAAGCTTCCAGGATAAACAAAAACTAAAAGAATTTGCAAAGACCAAACCAGCCCTACAAGAAATACTGAAAGGAGTCCTCTAAGCAAAGAAAGAGCCTAAAGTAACATAGACCAGAAAGGAACAGAGACAATATACAGTAACAGTCACCTTACAGGCAATACAATGGCACTAAATTCATATCTTTCAATTGTTACCCTGAATGTAAATGGGCTAAATGCCCCAATCAAAACACACAGGCTATCAGACTGGATAAAAAAACAAGACCCATCAATATGCTGCCTGCAAGAGACTCATTTTAGACCCAAAGACACCTCCAGGTTTAAAGTGAGGGGGTGAAAAACCATTTACCATGTTAATGGACATCAAAAGAAAGCTGGGATGGCAATCCTTATGTAAGACAAATTAGAGTTTAAACCAAAGACTATAATAAGAGATGAGGAAGGACACTATATCATACTTAAAGGGTCTGTCCAACAAGAATATCTAACAACCATAAATATCTATGCCCCTAACACGGGAGCAGCCAATTATATAAGCCAATTAATAACAAAAGCAAAGAAACACATCGACAGCAATACAATAATAGTAGGGGACTTTAACACCCCCCTCACTGAAATGGACAGATCATCTAAGCAAAAGATCAACAGGGAAATAAAGGCCCTAAATGACACACTGGACCAAATGGACTTCACAGATATATTCAGAACATTCCATCCCAAAGCAACAGAATACACATTCTTCTCTAGTGCACATGGAACTCCAGACTATACTGGAGAATATTCACATCCTTGGTCACAAATCAGGTCTCAACTGGTACCAAAAGATTGGGATCATTCCCTGCATATTTTTGGACCACAATGCTTTGAAACTAGAACTTAATCATAAGAGGAAAGTTGGAAAGAACTCAAATACATGGAGGCTAAAGAGGATACTACTAAAGAATGAATGGGTCAACCAGGAAATTAAAGAAGAATTAAAAAAATACATGGAAACAAATGAAAATGAAAACACAACTATTCAAAATCTTTGGGATACAGCAAAGGCGGTCCTAAGAGGAAAGTATATAGCAATATAAGCCTTTCTCAAGACACAAGAAAGGTCTCAAATACACAACCTAACCCTACACCTAAAGGAGCTGGAGAAAGAACAGCAAATAAAGCCTAAACCCAGCAGGAGAAGAGAAATAATAAAGATCAGAGCAGAAATCAATGAAATAGAAACCAAAAGAACAGTAGAACAGATCAACGAAACTAGGAGCTGGTTCTTTGAAAGAATTAACAAGATTGATAAACCCCTGGCCAGACTTATCAAAAAGAAAAGAGAAACGACCCAAATAAATAGAGGGATCACAACCAACACCAAAGAAATACAAACAATTATAAGAACATAATATGAGCAACTATATACCAGCAAATTAGATAATCTGGAAGAAATGGATGCATTCCTAGAGATGTATCAACTACCAAAACTGAACCAGGAAGAAATAGAAAACCTGAACACACCCATAACCACTAAGGAATTTGAAGCAGTAATCAACAATCTCCCAACAAATAAGAGCCCAGGACCAGATGGCTTCCCAGGGGAATTCTACCAAACATTTAAAGAAGAATTAATACCTCTTCTTCTGAAGCTATTTCAAAGAATAGAAATGGAAGGAAAACTTCTAAACTCATTTTATGAGGCCAGCATTACCTTGATCCCTAAACCAGACAAAGACCCCATCAAAAAGGAGAACTAGAGTACAATATCACTGATGAATATGGATGCAAAAATTCTCACCAAAATACTAGCCAGTAGGATCCAACAGTACATTAAAAGGGTTATTCACCACGACCAAGTGGGATTTATTCCTGGACAGCAAGGTTGGTTCAACATCCATAAATCAATCAATGTGATACAATACATTAATAAAAGAAAGAACAAGAACCATATGATCCTCTCAATAGATGCAGAAAAAGCATTTGACAAAGTACAGCATCCTTTCTTGATCAAAACTCTTCAGAGTATAGGGATAGAAGGTACATATCTCAAGATCATAAAAGCCATCTATGAAAAACCCACAGCGAGTATCATAATCAGTGGGGAAAAACTGAGAGCTTTTCCTCTAAGGTCAGGAACACGACAGGGATGTCCACTATCACCACTGCTGTTCAACTAGTACTAGAAGTCTAGTACTAGAAGTCCTAGCCACAGCAATCAGACAACAAAAAGAAATAAAAGGCATCCGAATTGGCAAAGAAGAAGTGAAACTCTCACTTTTTGCAGGTGATATGATACTTTATGGGGAAGACCCAAAGACTCCACCCCAAAACTGCTAAAACTCATACAGGAATTCAGTAAAGCGGCAGGATATAAAATCAATGCACAGAAATCACTTGCATTTCTATACACCAACAACAAGACAGAAGAAAGAGAAATTAAGGAGTCGATCCCATTTACAATTGCACCCAAAACCATAAGATACCTAGGAATAACTCTCAGCAAAGAGGCAAATGATCTGTACTCAGAAAACTATAGAATACTCATGAAAGAAATTAAGATAAAAAGAAATGGAAAAACGTTCCATGCTCATGGACTGGAAGCACAAATATTGTGAAAATGTCTATGCTACCTAGAGCAATCTACACATTTAATATAATCCCTATCAAAATACCATCAACTTTTTTCAAAGAAATGGAACAAATAATCCTAAAATTTATATGGAACCAGAAAAGACCCCAAATAGCCAGAGGAATGTTGAAAAAGAAAAGCAAAGCTGGTGGCATCACAATTCCGGACTTCCAGCTCTATTACAAAGCTGTCATCATCAAGACAGTATGTTACTGGCACAAAAACAGACACATAGATCCATGGAATAGAATAGAGAGCCCAGAAATGGACCCTCAACTCTATGGTCAACTAATCTTCGACAAAGCAGGAAAGAATGTCCAATGGAAAAAAGATAGTCTCTTCAACAAATGGTGCTGGGAAAATTGGACAGCCACATGCAGAAGAATGACTCAAATAGACTCAAAATGGGTGAAAGACCTAATGTGAGAGAGGAATCCATCAAAATCCTAAAGGAGAACACAGGCAGCAACCTCTTCGACCTCAGCCGCAGCAACTTCTTCCTAGAAACACTGCCAAAGGCAAGGGAAGCAAGGGCAAAAATGAACTGTTGGGACTTCCATCAAGATAAAAAGCTTTTGCACAGCAAAGGAAACAGTCAACAAAACCAAAAGACAACCAACAGAATGGGAGAAGATATTGGCAAATGACATATCAGATAAAGGGCTAGTATCCAAAATCTATAAAGAACTTATCAAACTCAACACCCAAAGAACAAAGAATCCAATCAAGAAATGGGCAGAAGATATGAACAGACATTTCTGCAAAGAAGACATCCAAATGGCCAACAGACACATGAAAAAATGCTCAACATCACTCCGCATCAGGGAAATCCAAATCAAAACCTCAATGAGATACCACCTCACATCAGTCAGAATGGCTAAAATTAACAAGTCAGGAAACGACGGACGTTGGCGAGGATGCGGAGAAAGGGGAACCCTCCTACACTGTTGGTGGGAATGCAAGCTGGTACGGCCACTCTGGAGAACAGTATGGAGGTTCCTCAAAAAGTTGAAAATAGAGCTACCCTATGACCCAACAATTGCACTACTGGGTATTTACCCCAAGGATACAAATGCAGTGATCCAAAGGGGTACACCCCAATGTTTATAGCAGCAATGTCCACAATAGCCAAACTATGGAAAGAGCCTAGATATCCATCAACAGATGAATGGATAAAGAAGATGTGGTGTGTATATATATATATATATATATATATATATATATATATACACAATGGAATATTATGCAGCCATCAAAAAACTGAAATCTTGCCATTTGCAACGACGTGGATGGAACTAGAGGGTATTGTGCTAAGTGAAATAAGTCAATCAGAGAAAGACAAATATCATATGATCTCACTGATATGAGGAATTTGAGAAATAAGACAGAGTATCATAGGGGAAGGGAGGGAAAAATGAAACAAGCTGAAACCAGAGAGGGAGACAAACCATACGAGACTCTTAATCTCAGGAAACAAACTGAGGGTTGCTGGAGTGGTGGGGGGTGAGAGGGATGGGGTGGCTGGGTGATGGACATTGGGGAGGGTAAGTACTATGGTGAGTGCTGTGAATTGTGTAAGACTGATGAATCACAGCCCAGTACCCCTGAAACAAATAATACATTATATGTTAATTTAAAAAAAATAAAAAAACCTCAGTGAAAAGAAATCAAACTTGGGGTTACCAGAGATAGAGGGTAGAGGGAGTGAGAATTGGAGGAAAGTGATCAAAAAGCACAAACTTCAGGGCATCTGGGTAGCTCAGTCCATTAAGAGTCCGACTCTTGATTTCGGCTCAGGTCTTGCTCTCAGGGTCCTGGGATTGCCCCCTCCACCCCCTGTCAGGCTCTGCACTCAGCGGGGAGTCTCCTTGAGATTCTCTCTCTCCCTGTCCCTCTGCCCCCTCCCCCTGTGTTCTCTCTCTCTCTCTCTCTCTCTCAAATAAATAAATGAGTCTTTAAAAAAGTACAAACTTCTAGTAATAAGATAAATAAGTACTAGAGATGTATCTCAGAACTTTGAATCCATTTTCTCTTTACTATCTGACACATTTAAATGCATTTATAGGGGTGCCTGGGTGGCTCAGTCGGTTAAGCCTCTGATTTCATCTCAGGTCATGATCTCAGGGTCTTGGGATCAAGCCCTCCTTCAGGCCCCACTTCAGTCTGTACGGTCAGTGTCTGCTTATCCCTCTCCTTCTCCCTGTGCTCCTTGCCCTGCTCATGCTCTCTCTCTCTCCCAAATAAATAAATAAAATCTTTTTAGAATAAATTAATTAATTAATTAATTTTCAAACTAAGAAAGTCACTATCTCCTTTGAGCCAAAGAACAGGGTTTTATTTTTATCCTTCATATTCCTAGTTTCAGTCCACCTTCTATGTACTGTCAACATGTTGACCACATATATCTGGCTACAGATAGGAACTTTAGGAGCAAGGGTACTTACTAGAACTACATAACTGCTCCATCTTTGCCAGTGCCCCCTGACCTTGTGTTGGGGAAATATAATTAAAAATAAAATCTCCTCCCAACCCAGGAATCTTCTCCACAAAGGTAGAAGAGAAAGAAAGCAATTTATTATTAAATCATCATTAAACCAGAATGTGATATGCATCCCATGCAATCTGCTAAAGACAATGCCAAGACAGAAAGAAATCTCACCCCCTCTTCTGGAGCCAAGCAGATACAACCCATTACTCACATATTCTCAAGATAAATCTGAACTAGTCATCAAGAAAGAGGACTTGACAGCACCATTTGTCACACACAGTTCATCCTAAATTCACCAAGTAATTGGGGTGACCATCTATGTTAGCTAATTGACTTTATCCAGAAGAAACACGAACGCATATCTATATAATAGGAAATAGTTTTGTAACTTGGTGTGAGGTGTGTGCTGCCAAAGTTAGGCTTCTACCATCCCACAGAAACTGGGAAACAGGGTCACGATATTCCTTGATGATTACCTTCCAAAGAGATGTATCCCAAATCCTTAAGAAAGACAATCCTGGGTCATAAAGCTGGCAAGAGCTGTATTTAGCTTCTAGTAAGATTCACATATTTCAAAAAGACAGAGGGACATGTGGGTGGCTCAGTTGGTTAGGCATCTGACTGTTGGCTTCAGCTCAAGTCATGAACTTGAGGTTGTGGGATCGAGCCCCACATTGGGCTCTCTGCTCAGTGCAGAGTCTGCTTCAGATTCTCTCTCCCTCTCACTCACTCCCTCTCTCCTAAATGAATAGAAAAATCTGAAAAAAAAAAAAAAAAGAGACAGAACTTACCAGTTTTCTAAAGTAAATGCTCTAAGAAAAGGGGAGGGGAAATCTCTGCTTATTTTCAACAGGAAGAATTAAGTCTCTAACTTTTAATTTGTATTTGTCCTTACAATTGGATAAGTCATTAATTGCTTTAGGCCTTTGTTTCTAGATTTATAAAAGGTTAATTGTATTTTATAGTCCCTAAGACACATTTTATTTCTAGAGTCCCTGTGACTATCTTTTTTCAACTTGATGTCATCCACAAATTTAATTAAGTTGCCTTCTAAGTTCTTACCTAAATAAATAATTGAGAAAGAGGAAAGAACCCCTTGACATTCTGGTCTGATGCTTATAGCTACACTGTGTTGTTGTCTTATTGAACGTAAGCCATCTCACAGAACAGAAACATCAGACAAGGTCACTCTAAGAATATGATAAAATGAAAGAAAACAAGGTCACTGTGAAAGCCACAAAATATGAAACTTCCTCCTCCCCTGGCTAATATAGGTGACTGGTGCTTTTTTTTTTTTTTTTTAATCAATTAGGCTTTATCCTAACTATGTTCTTTTTATAGGTAAGATTGATTACGGTACCCAATCATAGAATTATCCCTATTTCCTGATAACATCTAAAGCCCCATTTCCTTAAACCCTCTCCAAAATTATTCTGCCAAAACTCAAATACTATAATAGAATGCCCCATAATAACGTTTTCCTGCAATGTCAACAAGTAATAAACTCATCTTTTTCAGCTACAGATATGTTGCTAGTGGTCTTTGGCAGGAAGGAACTGACATCATCGATTTAAAATGAATGTGGAACAGGACAAAACCAAGGGCAGAGCCTTTGAAACAACACTGGAACCTTCACTGCTTATAGTCATTGATCCTTTAATCAATAACTTTGGCCATGGTAATTTAACCCAATACATATCCACCTGACTATATAATTATTCCTTTTATCTCTTTATTTTCTTCACAAGGATATCAGGAGACTTTTTCAAATTAACTTGTCAGACATTTTTTTATGTAACATCTATGATATCGTCCTGATATTTTCTTCCCTTTTGGATTACTTGATTTATGTGTGTGTGTGTTTATAAATTGTGTATATATTCTAACTATGGGGGGGAGGTGATCAAGGTTGCTTGGTTTGCCAATGTTTATTAAACTCATGTCACTACTTACTGTCTCCCTGTATGCTATTCAATATGATATCTTTACCTGGCTTGCCTATCATATTCTTACCTGAAGTATCTTGAGTTTCTATTTTTTCCTCATCCATTTAGCCTTCAATTCCCTTATTAATATATTTGTGCTGTTCTTTTAATTTAAAGTTGTTGTTGCTATTTTTTTCAGTAAAATGACTTGTTGGAAGGTTCTCCTCTCTGTCATGTGAAGTCTGCAGCATCTATTATAGTCAGTGGTAACAGAATCCCTAATATATGTAATGTTCTGACTATTACAAAGAATGCCTAATAATTAACCTTAGTAATTTTTTTTTACCGAAATTAACTCATTAGATGCTTAAGAATTAGCTAGGTCTAAAACTAACTAGGAAAGGATCAAAATGGTACACAAATGTTCAATGGAAGTAGCAAATCTGGGAAAGAACAACCTGCCCTAGGAGTAGGGGAACAAAGGGAAAGGCTGGCATTACTACAGCCTAGAGGCTTGGAGAAGGGGTAAGTGAAGTTGAGACTCAGACTTCTGTGGAGGGTATGCGGGTAGGCTGGTGCTGGTGTCTCTGAGGGGGATGCCTTGAGGCCAGGTCGACAAGGGATGGAAAACTACAAACTGGATCAGATGCTGTACCTAAAAGGAGCTGTCTCTGCTGGGATGAAAAGCATCGCTGGCAAGACACTCACAGGAATGGGAAATACATACAAGCTCACAGAAGGGAGAATATCCTTTCTCCTTCCTCCAGCCTTGTGTGTCCTTTTGGCCTCCTCGTTGCCAGAGAGTAGCTAGCCAGAAATGTGGTCTGCAGAGTCCCAGCCCCAGCATCACAGGCTGAGTCTACAGGGTGGGTTTGAAACCAAGAGATAATAGCTTAATGACTGGTATGAACACTCTCTCAACATTCAAGCCAGGCTTTTTCTTTGTTGTGCTTGCCTTTGATTAAAGGTCCCTCTTTTTCTTCTTTACATGTCCTATCACTCATAATGAGTTTTTTAAGTTGCTTTGTCTAATGCCCAAACCCATTTGGCTGTTTCCATCAGGATTATGATTCCTCAAGTTACATGGTCACTCTCTCCCCGTGTTCCTCTGGCTCCCTTTAGACCAACAAGTTTTCCTGGTAGGCCATGATTAAACACAGAGGGGTACTTTCCCTCACTGTTCCCTCTGCTTTCAGAAATACGTTACCATAAATTTCCACAGGTTGACCTATGCACTCATAAATCTGTTTATCTCCTCCTGATTCCACCTCCATGAACATATATCTTACATCCTTAATGGTACATATCTTTTGAATAGGCACTGAATGTGTTAATGAAAACTCTGGCTGGCTTCTAGTAAGGTCTTTCACTAGCAATAAATAAAAAATCCCCCGATCCTATCTCTTCATGGAAAATAAATTTTCTTCTTTATATTCAGCCATTTTCTTGCCTTAGTTTCCTTGTAGTAAAGCCTTCTACTTTTTTTTCTCTCCAAGTTTAATAATTTAATATCCAGTCTTCTGATTTTTTTTATGGTATGCACCCACCTCTAAATCATACATATTTATTTTGTTCCTAATTCACTTTCTGTGTTTCCTCTCTTGTTTTATCTTCTCTGCTTATATTCTACCTACACTACTCCTATTATTCTTATTGTGCTGGGTCTTCCTATTAAATCTCCAGAAGTGCTCTACTTCATTTCTTTTCTTCCCCTGGGGACTTCAGACAAAGCCTCTTCTTCAGAACTTAACATTCTGTCTCCTCTCTTCAGCAAGAAGGCTCTTCTCCACGCTGTATTCTTATTGCCCCTCCCCTGTGGTCACTTGTTTTCTTCAATTTCTTGTTTCTTTACTATTCTCACCCCCCTAGCACCACATGGGCCCTTTCTCCCACCCATCCCTCTATTTCTTTATCATCATATGGTTTTCAGTAATTTGAGAAATAGAACATAACACACAATGTGACACTGACTTGACTCTCCTTCTTACACGTAAAACATTTTCTCTTACCAGTCATTATGCTCAACCATTTTTGTATTTGACATGTGTAGCTCATCTTTGGTTTTCATATATCCTGGCTATAATTCTTTTCTTTTTCCAAAAAGAAACAAAAAGTTCCTGGCAGTCGGAGAACCTCACCTTCCCCTTCCCACAACTATTACACAAATGGGTTGCCTCATACAAATCTAAGCTGGCTTGCCATATGCCAGAATTGCTAAAATAATGCAGTATTAGAGGTGAAAGTAAACAAATTCTGCATTATGCAAGAAAATGGAATCAGCCTACAGTTCTCAGGTAACATAGAACTATTTTATTGTGACACAGTTCAAAATAAATCAAACGTCTCTGATGATATAAATCTAACGTCAAAGCCCTCAATTTCCAGGGTCTGGATTTCTTTACACTAGGTTATAAAGCCATTTGGTTTTATTCTATTTGAATTAATAATTATAGTACTTTGCATTTCCAAAATCCTTTCAAATATTTGAATAGTACAGTACTCTTTAAACCAGGCAGAAATATATATATATATTATTTCTATGCTACAGATAAAAAAAAAAAACTGGAAAAATGTTTAGTGACATTCATGGTCACAAAGAAGTGGCAAAATGAGGATTTAAATTTAGCTTTTCTAAGATATTGCCTACAAAAAGAGTTTCAGCATTCTCGCCACATCATATCTTCCTAGCAAGATTCGAACACAATGTGAGAAACAAATTAACATGAAATAAAAAATCACCCATTAGACATTGTTATAAAACTCTTACAAATTCTTCTGGAAAGCTACTTGGCAATGGATATCAAATATCGTAAATGTTTTCTTAGTCTTCAACCTAATTATTCTACTTCCACAAATCCGTTGTGAGAGAATAATCTGAAATACAAAAATGATTCATGAACAAATATATCCATTGTAGAGTTATTTATAACTGGACTCAAACTATGGCTAAAAATGGTAGAAGGTTAAATAAATACAGTAAATCCACAAGGTGGAATTATGAACAGCTGTTAAACTAAGTCCCATTATGAGTTTATACTACCATGAAAAATTATTATTCTATGAATGCTAATTGAACAGAACAGGATTCAAATTTATAAATAAATTATGAGCCCAACTACCACATATCGTCATCCAATATATCTTTTTGCTTACATACATATTTTTTTAGGATTTTATTTTTGGGGTACCTGGGTGGCTCAGTCAGTTAAGTGTCTGCCTCCAGCTCAAGTCATGATCTCAAGGTCCTGGGATTGAGTCCTGAGTAAGGCTCCCTTCTCAGTGGAGTCTGCTTCTCCCTCTGCCCTTCCCCCTGCTCATGCTCTCTCTCTCAAATAAATAAAAATCTTAAAAAAAAAAAAAAGATTTTATTTTTAAGTACTCTCTATACCCAACATGGGGCTCAAACTCACAACCCCAAGATTAAGAGTTGCATGCTCCACCAACTGAGCCAGCCAGGAGCCCCTCAACTGTGTACATTTAAAGTGGTAATTTTTAAATTTTGTTTTCTGAAAATGATTATTAAATTAATGTTGCTGGTATAATCAATGGCATTTTTTACACTCAAGGAAAAATACATTGTAAAATTCATTAAGAATTCTGGAATAAAAGTCAAAAAATATTAAAATTTATTTGGAGTGGAATTGTGGATAATTTTCTTCTTTTCCTTGATTACAAGGCTATAATTTAGTAAATAACAACAACATAAACTCTCCCAGAGAAGTCTCCCTGTTGTCTATTCTCTTACATAAACCAAATATCTTTTTTTTTTAAGATCTTATTTATTTATTTGAGAGAGAGAGAGCACGTGTGTGCACGTGCAGGGAGCGGGGCAGAAGGAGAGGGAGAAGGAAAGGTAAAGAATCTTAAGCAGACTCCCTGTTGAGCACAGATCATGACCTGAGCTGAAACCAAGAGTCAGATGGTTAACTGACTGAGCCACCCAGGTGCCCCCCAAATATCTTTTTTTATCACTGACCTTCATTCTGACACCCTTTATTAATGTAGTTATTACTAAAACATTTTAGACCAATAATATTTTATTTCTTTTTATTTTCCTTTTATTTCCCATATTTTTTCCTTCCATTTTTTTCAATTTAAATTCTCATTTTTTGTTTGTTTCATACTGTTCTTATATGCTTCCCAAGGCTGTACTAACTCATAAAACCTTTGTTCTATGTGTGCCTTGCTGCCTGCTTCATGGAAGCCATTCTCTGGTCTGGTCTCCCAGGTCTCCAGATTCTTAATTTCTCATACGATCTCGAAAACTGACATAGCAAACTCAAAATTCTTTAGTGCCAGACCTCAGTGCCTGTCATCCAATGAGACCAAAGCAGCTGGAGTCTGTTTTCCTGAGGAAATGAGGAGTCTCCCTGGAGGAAGTTTACATTAAGTGAACAAAACTCCTGCTTATGTCTATGCATAACAGTAAAGCCCAAACTAGTGGAAATCACATATTTGTCACTCAGAAACATGTCTCCTACTTCAGTACTCTTCTGTAAGAATACTAGTAATAATAAAATTACTTTTTCTCTATTAAACATTCATAGTTGTACACAATGCCTCTCTGAGCAAGAAAAAAATGTGTTTCCTAGACTATATATATATAACTTTGGATGAGTGGCAAAGAAGAGTTGTTACTTAGGATGTTAACCTAAGGTTTGGTAACTAGCCAAACCTCTAATTAAACTAAGTTAAATGACCATAGTTAGACCCAAAGCTAAAGCACAATTTCCATTACTATAAGACTGCCTGGGCAATGGTAACAAGTGACAAGTGCTGATCAAAACCCAAACTACAATGTATAGAAGAGTCAAAGTGGTAAAATAGGTAGAATGCCCTATACAGCTATGCTGTGCTATGTGAGTTCAATAATTAAAGAAATGTTTTTAAATTTCTTCAAAAGATAGATGATTTGAAATTAATATTTCTTCAACCTCCACAGAAACCCAATTTCTTAAGAAATTGGAATATATCTGCACCCAGCAAGGACAGCATGGTATAGTGGTTAGTGCATTCACTCAGCAACCAGACTCAATTCCTTCTTGGCTCTGCTTCTTGGGCAAGTTGCTTAACCACTCTGTTCCTCAATAGGTAAAATGGGACTAATAAAGGAACCTACCTCAAGGTATTATTATGCCAGTTAAGTAATTATTATAATGTATCCAGAAAAATGCCTATGAAGGGTAATGTGCCATCCCGAAATATGACTCCTAGGCATAAGGATTACTTTTGAGCTGATTATTTTTAAGAAACAACAGTAGGAGCTCTGGAAACATGGTAGAAGTTACCTTTTCTTAAGGAAGATTTACACTTAAAAAGGAAATCTCCACTTGAGTCTTTTCTCTGTGTACCAGGAAGAGAAGGACATTCTAAATCACAAGAAACTCTTAACAATGGAGGGGACTTAAATCTACATAACAACCTTACTCTTACTTAGTGTGCTTTTCCTGATAACCTCACTTAAGCCCTCATCTCCCAACATCTTTCTTTTGTCCTTGGCTGGAGACAGATATTTAAGGTGGTGGCTTGGGCCATTTCAGTTTTCCTATTTCCCCTGGGGATATCCCATGTATACATAAGGTATATATGTTCTTGAACTTCTGTTGGTTTTCCTCTTTTATTACAGGAGTATCTCAGCCAAGATCCTAGAACAGTAGAGGAAAAATTATTTTTGTTCCCCTATACCTAGTACATAATGAGTACCAAATAAGTTTTGCTAAATAAATAAAGAAAGAAAGCTTGAAAGAAGATCAAGGTTTTGTTCTAAATATATTTTGTTCCACTGGTTGAGGCCCTCGTCCACCAGGGTCTGGGCCCTGCAGTGGGTTTGTATTATTGGTATAGTCTACTACCAAATATGGCAAGATGACTGTTGTAATGGTCAGTTTTATGTGTTAATTTGGCTTGACTATAGTAACCAGTTTTAGGGGAGAAAAAAATAATTTTCCCTTTATCCTAATTCTCAGCTGGGAACCCTGCGACAAAAGACAGATTAACAAGAGAAAAACAAACGGATGTTTATTAATACATCTACCCCATGTATATATGGAAGATATTCAGGGAGGTGGCTTAACTCAGGCTTAAGTACCATCTTCAGCTGAAGACAAGGAGAGAATGGTGTAGGAGAAGCTAGTGTGGATAGAAGACTATGAAAAGTATGGTAAACAAAAGTAAGGTTTGTTATGTGTTTACACACACACACACACACACCCTATTGGTTCTCTTTATCTGGTGGAACCCTGACTAATCAGTTGCCAAAAGTGTTGAGTCAAAGAATGCATTTTTGTGTCAGACACAAAATCCTCTGCTAGAAGAGTAGAAAAATGGACCAACTCAGAGGCAACCGTGCCACAACTGAAAGATTACAAGGACCTAATATGAAGGCTGTTTGTGGAGTTAATGATCAATGTAACCATTTTTATGCAAAAACACATGACCGCCCTTGAATAATTTATAGCCATAAATGAATTCATAACCATCAATGGGCTACTTGGAGAAAACTACTACAGGTGCCATCCATGGGGTGACAGCTGATTGAGTTTCCTATGGGCAGGGAGGTGGAGTGGAGGTAGAGGATGAAAAGGGTCAAAAGTAAATCACCACTGTTGAACTTCATGACCCTGATAAGTCACCTGAATTATACTCTTTAGGAGAAAGTAATCAAGCTGGCATGCGTCTGTAAACTTCTAGGAGTCAAAATAACACAATACACATCTAAGACGCAGAAGTAAATCGAGAAACCAGCAACATTTCAGTTTTATGTCTACCCTAAAAGGAGACCCAGCAAGTGGGTCCTAGTGGGTGGAATTAAATCCCTATCCTAACCTAGACTAGCCCAAGGTCAATTTAAGGTCATTTGCCTGTAAATTACTTCTTCTAGTGTGAGAATTGACCATGGGTATAAGTTCTCTTACTAAGAACTTTCCAAGTATAAATGACATCCACTCAAAATAAAATTATTGTAGAATAATATTGTGATCAGGAGATTATGGGAAAAAAATACACTTCAGAACAGAAGAGAATTCAAGCAAATAACAACTAATTCTTATGACTTGGCATATTTTCAATTGCAGGCCTTTGTAGTCTGCTAAGTTTTATACTATAAATCATTTTATATTTATCATTTCAACTTTAAAAATCAAACCCAATGTTATTCAATATAAGGTAAATTATTTGATAAAAATTGTGATAATTCAAGTTTTTCCTGAGTATATTCTATCATTTCAAACTATATGCATATAAAAGTAAATTCACTAATAATGCTGACTTTTTCTTAACAGAAAATGCAGACTCTTTCCCACCAGAAAAACAAACAGAAAACTAACTTGCTTTCTTTGATGGAAGGAAAAAAAAAAAAACCTACATTAAGTTTAAAACCCCTACCTTATGTCACAAAAAAGAAAATAAAATCTGAAATGGAAATCAAAGGAAAGGTATTTGTAGAAACCTTGAGTCTTTGAAATATTTGGATTCCAAATGAACTAGACTACTTTAAAAGAAAGAATGCAAGATCAAAGTCATGAATAAGACAGAAGCCAAAATATCACCTCATATAAAACAGGCCACCTGAATTAGTATATCCCCACAGTCTAAATCTGAAAGGGAAAAAAAAAAAAAGACAAGGACATGATGCCAGCTACAAAAAAATTCTGGAAGAAAGTTGCCTTTTGCAGGTTTTATGGAAACCCAAAAAGGGCAATTTTTATGCTTTATAAAGTATGCATAACCAAAAGTTACTTTCACAGGTATGAAATGAAACAAATCCAAAGCATTTTCTGTCCTACACTGAAAAAAGAAAAAGAAATTTTTGATCATTGTGAGCTATAGTTTGTTTTATTTGTAATAAAGCATTATGCAAGAGATCCTATATTTTAGAACAGTCACTGAATAGTAAGCGAAGGTTGTATTTATAGCTGAAAATATACGACAGTAGACAAAAATTTTTGATTGAATAAATTTTGGGTTTGTTTTGATGAAGAACCAAACTTCCTACCTTTGACAAGGAAATAATGGTAATTTAGTTTATCTCACAATGTCAATGGTTTAGAATTGCCCTGTGATTCATGGATCATCTCATCTTTTCAGTGACCTGACAGGTGCTCTAAGTCTGAGGGTAAGCTAATTGTAAAATGTCACTTTCACTTGTTCCCGGTCTCTCTGTGGTCAGAATCTTGCATCAGGAACCTATGTTTGGCCAAGTAAGTCCGTTTCATGACTCTCTGATTCAGTATACTTAGTCTGGTACTCTGATCTATTTTGGTCCCTTTATATTTTTTTGTAGATACAACATGAATTTATGATTAATATATCTTATTATATGTTTAACAAAACAGAATGATAAGGTATTAAGGTTAGAGAGCTAACTTCTGACTGGTACCTTCCTAAAGACTATGGTCATTTTTATTGTTCCTTCTATAATGCCAGAAATACTATCCCATTCTCCTCCACCAGGATTGCCTGTGGTGTGTGTCTCTCTGAGAGCTCCTACAATCACCGATGTTCCTCGCCTGCCAGAAAGTAACGTTCTTTACCCCCTCTAAGGACTGAAGTCCATAAATACTAGAATAGAGATAAAGGAAATTTGTGTATAAGGACCCACAAAATGGAAGATGCCTCAGTGGCCTGGCCCATGTCACAAATCTAAACCTAAGTCAGCCCACACTTATGGGAACACCTGGTTATCTAGGAAACCTAACATACGCCAATCATAGTCCTCCAATTCAGCATTGGCTAGCTCGCCTTACCCTACAAGACCGGCTAGTCTTACCAGGAGATCCCCAACATCCTAGCCAATTATGCCCTGTTTCCAAGTTGCTGCTTCCGATGCTCTATAAAATTCGCTCTCACCCAAAGTCCCTCAGGAAGAGTGCTCCACTCCTTGTGAGGCACTGGACTCCCCTAAACCATGGATTGTTTTCCCTTGAATAAAAGACACCAAACTTGTTACTGAATTGTATTATTTTTGTCATTTGGCAGTAGATATCAGATGAGTTGCCTGGAAGGACTTTGAGGCACTGTTTCCAAAAGTGAAAAACAGTCCTGTTTCTTATAACAGCCTTATTATACTTAATTTAATGATATATTTTTTTACATTTTTTTCTTGTGGTAAAATACATATAACATGAAATTTGATATGCTAACCATTTTTAGGTGTACAATTCAGTGGCATTACTTATATTCATAATGCTGTAAAACCATCAGCCCTATCTATTTCCAAATCATTTTCATCATCCAAAATAAAAACTATACTCACTAAGCAATAACTCCCCATTCCATTTTCCCCTCAGCCCCTGATACCTTCTAATCTACTTTCTGTGATGAGCTTATTTTTAAATGTGGTATTTCTAGAACAGTCCTGGTTATAAATTTTGTTTTATCCAATTAAATTCTGATGGAAAAAAGAATAGATTTTTCACTGAACCTATTCAAATAATTACATTGCCATAAAAAAGTATTTTTTATAATATTTCACCATTCACCTAATTAGTTTTGAAGATAAAGCTAATCAACATAAAATCACTAGTTTCTATTCACTAACCATTCTTAAGTTCTGATGATGACCACTAAATTATAAACTATATTAAAAATTTTCCATAGAATCTTTTTTTTCCAAATTCTGAGATATTGGTCGGGGCAAGACATCTTTCAAAGTGACTTTTATTTCAATTTACACGTGTGGCCCATTAAACAGAGGATTAGAAATAGGCCAAGGAGAAAAAAAATTATTTTATAATATGTCCATTAGAAAATATAACATTAACTATAGTTAAATTTCCTTTATGTCAGTTATAGCCAATCCTACATAATTAATTCTTTATAGCCAGGACTTAGCTTAATAATCTGCTTTCACTGAGTCATCTGTTTCTAGACTAAAGATCTGGATATCCTAATCCAGCCCCTTGATAAGAGTTTGTTCATGTTGGTAATATCAGCTGATACCTGGAAACCTATAACTTCAGAGTAGGAAAGTCAGTACCAATGAGTTATCAGAAGAGATCAGTGATCATGTCAAAATCTAAGGACAAAAATGATTGTAGTCTTGAAAACAACCATAACCAGACTGTCAATATTTCAAAAAAAATAGCAGAATGTCACACTAATTACAAGGAATATGAGCTTTTTCAGAGAACTTCTGATTTTGACTTTGAAAGTGTTTCATATGCATGACAAGTCAGCACAAAAGCACATAAAGTTACCAGGTCTTCAAATGAAGATGTTCTCTAACATAACTAAGACCAGATTAAAATCATACCTATGATCCCATTACAGAGAAGTTGAGCTAATCACTGGGGATTTCTACAACTCCTATAAACATATAATAAACACACAGAGAATAAGAACAGCTCCAATTGTCATCTGCTGGTGCAGCATACTCTCATAGTCCCTAAAACAAAACTAATCCAGAAATTCATGAAGCAGAAATAAACCAGAAACAGACTGAGGGAGAGCAAAAGCTCTACTACCATATATTAAAAGCCACCTCAGAGACCAAATAAGAAGCCTGGGCACCAGATGACCATAAGGTGCATTTACTGAACAACTTATTTTACTCAATTTCATTGGGTAAATCTTTATGAGACACATCCTTGAGAATGATAAAATAGACAACCAACCAACCAAACAAATAAGTAAACAAGCACGCAGGGAAACTCATAGAAAATGTAGGTCAATTAATGAGTGAAGATTTTCTTACTTGCAATAAAGCGTTATTCAAGTCAGATCAGCTTTCAGAACAAGTAGCTTCCTGGCATAAGGAATGAAGCTTGTATTTGTAGTTCAAATTCTTATATCCCAGTTGACAGTTCTGATTGGCTAGCATTTGGGTCACTGTCGACAAAAACAGAAGTTACAGTCTATCACAAGAAAAAAAAATCATAGCATATTTCAGGATGCAGTTTTCAAAATCACTAAGAGTAAGATCCAAATGAGTCAAAGAAAAGGAGAAATAAAGCAAATTTTAAAAAAGAAAAAATATGTATGCATATGTTATATAAAATATGTAATACATATACACATACATAATGAAATGTGAATACACATACTCTGTGTATATGCATGTAGACTTTTTTTACAATCCAGTAAAAATATAAAACAAAATCTGAGCTAAAAAAATCTTAGATTAAGCTTATTGTAAAAAACCACAAATCTTTCTAGTTATTCTAGCATGAAAATATATACTGAGCATGAGAACTTTATCTTGATTTTGGAGATAAGTACATGTTTTTTCCATGGTTGTTGACAATTCTTCCATTCAGTTGTCCCACAGAACAGCTCTGGCTCTGAATGGAACCTGAATTCTAAAACCAAACTGAATTAATCAAGCTTCCTAATCACTAGAGTAAAATTAATTTTAATGCCCGCTTTTGCTTTAACAGTACATCTACTTCATTACACACTTTCCTCTAAAAATGTAACATAAGACAAACACATTTCTTTTTTTTTTTTTTTTAAAGATTTTTTATTTATTTATTTGAGAGAGAGAGAATGAGAGAGAGAGAGAGAGCACATGAGAGGGGGAGGGTCAGAGGGAGAAGCAGACTCCCTGCTGAGCAGGGAGCCTGATGCGGGACTCGATCCAGGGACTCCAGGATCATGACCTGAGCCGAAGGCAGTCGCTTAACCAACTGAGCCACCCAGGCGCCCAAGACAAACACATTTCTAAATATGAATTTGTAAAGCATTGATTTTTTAAAATGTTCCATTCTTCTAAGAACAGAAAACCTTTTTAACACAGACTCTTCAAAGGGACAGCGATCAAAACACAAAATATTTACAAGTACACGGGTTTTCATTTAGAGGACATTTACTGAGTACCTATTTCGTGCTGGCTATTATGCTAAACACCACTGATATGCAGCTATGAATCTATGAACACTGTCCTTGAGCAGCTTCTTCATAGTGAAGAACACAAATACAGCCAAGAACAACCAAATTACACAGAAAGTGCCATAATGAAGTATAATTAAAATGCTATGCACATTCAGAAGGATGAACAACTACCTCAGCCTCATAAATTTGGAGATAAATTTATAAGGTATTGACGAGTAGGAAGAATATTGCCATTCAAGAATGGCGAAAAGTATTCCAAGGAGAATCTTGAAAAAAATGAAATGGGCTAAATATTTCCTCATTAAAAAAAAAAAATACTTCCAGTGTATCCACTCCGCCCACAGCCACTGCCACTGGCCTGATCTAGGTCACCATCCTCTTCACCAGGGCTTCTGTGATTCTCACTAACTCATCCTTATCATCCAGTCTTGCTTCCTTCATCCCCCTGCCATGAATCCTCCACGTAGCAAACATATTTATTTTTATTTTTTAGCATAAATTGGATCTTGTCACTACTGCTTAAAATTTGTCATTTTTCCATTACATGAAAAGGAAATCCACTCGCTTATCAGAGCCTAAATATTCTGCCCAGCTTCCCACTTAAAGCTCTGCACCATACCTAGCTGTGATATATTTATACATATATTATCTTTAAACTCTTTCCCCTAACCAACTTACTTACTTGTGAAACCATATTTTTAGATGCTCACATACATTTCAGAACCAGAGTCTAGTCCGAATAATATTTTTGAAGTTGGTGAATTGTCTGATACTTTCTTTTTTATCCTATTAAAAACATACAATTTCAGAAAAAAAGGTATATGATTTATAGCTATATGGAAATACCTATTTGTTTACTAGATGTGCTTCTGAAAAACTGAAATAAATAATCGTTCTTTAAACTTGGAACCATATTTGAATTGCAAAAGAAGTCCTGTACTCATGGGCTAAATAATTCAGACAGACCTTTCCAGTGAGGATAACTAGAAACACCACTTAAAAAAATCATAGACATATGCTTGTAGGAAATGAAGAGCTAAAGGCCATGCAGAATTATTGAGCCAAGATTTGGGAGACAATGGAAATGCAGAGATGTGAGTCAGGCATTTGAAATCGCTTTCCTCTGAGATGTTAATTATTCCAGGGGCAATAGGGCAATGAGGCAGTAGGGAGGCTGAAAGTTTGAGCAGGAGACTCTCCATGTCTCTCCCTTTCCTTTCTGAAAGTTTCAGGGGACGAGGGAGACAAATGTGAGTCCAGAGCAGGCAAGAGGTCTCTAACCTCTCATGCATGGGTAGGAGCTGAAAGGTTATGTAATAGGTGCAGGGACTGCTTCCCAACTCTGAGTTATTCACCCATTATACTTGGATTAAGGAGACCGCCCCAAGGTTGTCTGAAAACTACCGATGTCAGGCCAAACCAAACAAAAGAGAGGTCTGAAAAAGGATAACACCATTCTACATCTCAACTTACTTCTATAAATATTTTTTTCAAATATAATGTTAAAATGTTTGATTTTTTCAAATCCAGTACAAAATAATCAGGCTTATGAAGAGACAAGATACCTTGATTGAGAACCAGTAAAAGTAACAAAAATTAGAAACAGATCCATTTTCTGGGAATGGGGCAAAAGTACCAAAATATATTAGCCTTTGATAATAAAAGATAAATGTTGCCATTTCTAAGATAATAACTAAAGAAACAGTAAAAGCATATACCTTTGACCCTTGAACAACAGGAGCTTGAATTGCATGGGTCTGCTTATATGTGTTTTTTTTGTCAGTAAATATATTAGAAAATTTTCTAGGCATTTGTGACAATGTGAAAAAATTTGCAGATGAACCACGTAGTTTAGAAATACAAAAAATAGGGGCGCGTGGGTGGCTCAGTCGGTTAAGCGTCTGCCTTCGGCTCAGATCATGATCCCAGGGTCCTGGGATCGAGCCCTGCATCGGGCTCCCTGCCCAGCGGGAAGCCTGCTTCTCCCTCTCCCACTCTCCCTGCTTGTGTTCCCTCTCTCGTTGTGTCCCTCTCTGTCAAATAAATAAACAAAATCTTAAAAAAAAAGAATTTTAAGAAATACAAAAAATAAAAAATAGGTATTATTGTGAGAATATAGTATACAATAAATACAACCTACAAAAAAATGTGTTGACTGTTGATGTCATTGGTGAAGTCAACAATAGGCTACTAGTAGTTAAGTTTTGGGGGAGCCAAAAGTTATAGGCAGATTTTTGACTGAACAGGGATTCTTCAGTAACGTTATCGTTCAGCCCCTGTGTTGTTCAAGGGTAACTATAGAAATTCTAAAATTTGTAAAGGCAAAATTTAGAACGACAGGAGAAAACATCAAATAAAACAGAAAACAAACAGTAGGATATTTAAAATAAAATATATCTGAAGCTACAATTAATGTTATAATCCATCGAAAAAACAAAGCTTGTCAAAATAGATGCAAGAAGAGAGCACAGCATGCTGGACAAAAGTGGGAGGTAGACTAGAGGGCCAGGGTTAAAACGCTTGAGAAAATTATGTCCTATGTCTCCCTTTCCCTTCTGTAAAATAGCAAGTATCATACATAGAATTCATGTCTCTAGGGACAGTTAGGCAGTGAGGTCATTTAGGTAAGGACCCTGATGTAGTACCTGGCACACTGTAGTGCTTCGCCCTCCTTCTCCTGTAAGATAAACATATTAGATAAGGCCAAGTTTTCTTACAATCGGATTCACTTAGAGTGAAGTACATCTTTAATTTTAGAGTGACTTTACATTATTAGATCTACTTAGCTCTAACGAGGAACAAAGCTATTATAATATATTATTTGGGTCACTGAAGTCCATGGCATGAAGCTTGATACATAATTAAAGTAACTAAATATGCCCTAATATATCCCTTTAAATGTTTTATTGATAGTGTTGGCTGAATGTGAGAAGTAAGTGTGATTTTGCTGTCTTTATGGGTCAGATTTCATTATATAAACATCTTAATTTTAATCAGGCAGTTATTATGTTAATATATTCCATTAACAGTGGATATTTTTTTCCACACCTAACAGTCTACAATCTTGAAAACTAATTTAAATAGATCTTTTTATAGCAAGTCTGTGAAAACTGTGTATATTCATTAAATTAAAGATCACTTTGCATGCCAGCACAACCAAATTGTATTTTGAAATGATGCAGGATAAACAACAGATGTGTCCAATATATATTTTTCTTCAGTTGCTAAGGCAACATTGTTCAGTCTTTAAAAGAGCGAGATGGTGCAGAAACAAGACCAGAAAATAATTCCTTTGGGCACTTGTTTCGATAAGAAGGCACCCTTCACATTTGCCATTACAATGTAGCCAGCATGGTTTGACACATTCTAGTATTATATTATCTGTGCTAGACTTTATAAGTTTCATTATTTGTTTTTTTAAAGATTTTATTTATTTATTTGTCAGAGACAGAGAGCACAAGCAGGGGGAGCTGCAGGCAGAGGGAATAGCAAGCTCCCCACTGAGCAGGCAGTCCGATGTGGATTCCCGGACCCTGGGATCATGACCTGAGCAGAAGGCAGATGCTGAACCGGCTGAGCCACCCATGCGTCCCTAAGCATTTCTCAAGATAATGGTGTAATTCTGATGGTGACCAAGATAAAATATTGAGAATTGTAGGCTAGATTTCCAAATGTAAGGGAGAACTAGCCTGGCAACAAGATGCCTATTACCTCATTCTTTCTAATTCAGGAAATCCCTCTTCTATCCATTCCCAATTACTGTCCACCCTTGTTAATATATATTTACACTCTTCATTCACACAAGTTCAAGCAGTATTTTTTTTTTTTTTTAACTCCTCTTGGCCCAAACAAGAGGAGGATCCCACCAGGAATATTTATAATAACATGGAAATTACCATTTAGTCACTATTTCCATTTTTGTTGGTGGGATTATATGAAATAATAAGAAACATGGGACCTCCTCAGAGTAAAAATGTTCTAAGAACCAGTGTGTGGCTCCAAGTTCTCTAAAAATATCAGCACCACTTGAAGAGAATTCATGAGAAGAGAACCATCTCTTTTAAAAAAAGCAGTTACAGGGCTAGGCAATGTCAGTCAATAGAAAAGCAGAGAAATTAACTGTAATTCCAGAAAGAATGTTGTTAGCTAACACATTTGGCCTCATTTCTTGAACGTCCTTTAGGTTATTTTAATATTTAATAAATGACATGTTAGAACTATAATATGTGAAAGTGGTAAGAAGGAATTTTGAAATGGTGTGAGGAGTCAATGTGCTTATATATATGAAGAACACTTAGGGTTAAATGTCTCAGAACATATTTTAAAAATTACTGTATCGGGATGCCTGGATGGCTCAGTCGTTAAGCATCTGCCTTCGGCTCAGGTCATGGTCCCAGGGTCCTGGGATCGAGCCCCGCATCAGGCTCCCTGCTCTGCGGGAAGCCTGCTTCTCCCTCTCCCACTCCCCCTGCTTGTGTTCCCTCTCTCACTGTGTCTCTCTCTGTCAAATAAATAAATAAAATCTTTAAAAGAAAGAAGAAAAAAGAAAAGAAAGAAAGAAATTACTTTATCAAGGGGTGCCCAGGTGGCTCAGTCAGTTAAGCTGCCTTTGGCTCAGGTCATGATCCCGGAGTACCAGGATCGAGTCCTGGGATGGAGCCCCATGTCAGGCTCCCTGCTCAGCAGGGAGTCTGCTTCTGCCTCTGACCCTCCCCCATCTCATGCTCACTCTCTCTCTCTCTCTCAAATACATAAAAAGAATCTTTAAAAAAATAAGTAAAAAATAAATAAATAAAAGCAATTACTTTATCAAAAAAGAAAGCTTCTCACAAGAGGTGTTATTTTATGTGAGACTGTGTGATATTAATAGTTCTTTCTGAGATACTTAAAACTTGAAATAAAACTAGAATGTTTTCTCAACCTGTACACATATTTAACTGTGTAAAGTCTACTTTGAAGATTTCATTATCAGACTAAATGATCTCCTTTGTTCTTAGTAAGTAAAAAATATAAACTTTAAAAAATGCCCCTTTCTAAAATGTACGTAATGCTAAAAATTTTAGAAGGTGAATATTACATTTCATTGTTAAGACATTAAGAAACTTTGAATGTTGTGATTCAAGCATCACATCACTGTGAGAATTTGTAAACATCTTTTCTTTATCACATATGTTTTAAATGTAGAGACTGAGAAATGCACAGCATATTTTGAAGAGTTCTCACTTAAAATGTCCAATAATGGGAGAAGAAAAATAATTTCTCTGTTCACATTGATTTGAGTTTTACAGATGGTTTAATGTGAGATTAGAGGTGGGATTTTAACCCAAATATTTATGATTTCTTCTGAAGAAATTATTATTTAAATATTTGGCATAAAACAAGACATCTGGGAATAATTAAAATAAAAAAATTATTATGGTAGTACGAGCAAAGATAGTTCTAATTCCTCGATAAACTATTTTGTGGGTTTAATTCCAATAGAAAAATAATTGATAGCGACTAGAGACCCAAAAACATAAGAAGTCATTTCTTTGTAACAAATGAAAATAATCAGCAAAACTATATAAGAGAAAACATAATGAAAGAAGTGGGATTTACATATCTATTTGGAGGATACTTTAAAAATTCCAATTATGGGGCGCCTGAGTGGCTCAGTTGTTAAGCGTCTGCCTTCGGCTCAGGTCATGATCCCGGAGTCCTGGGATCGAGCCCTGCATCGGGCCCCCTGCTCTGTGGGGAGTCTGCTTCTCCCTCTCCCACTCCCCCTGCTTGTATTCCCTCTCTTGCTGTGTCTCTCTCTGTGTCAAATAAATAAAAAAAATAAAATAAAATAAAAATAAAAATTCCAATTATTGTGATTCACCTGGAACAATTTAAAAAACTCTCAACCTCATCAATTTCGAAAAAAAAAGTTCTATAAACCATAAAGGAAATTTTACCCTTATTACTTTTAAGCTACTATGTATTTAACCCTAAAGACTTGCTGGAAATATTTTAAAGTAGGGGTAGGGGAAACACTTTGGGAGTTATTGCACCCAATTAAATCCCATATTCCCACTTATAAAGGAGGAAGAATATAAGGAGAGAATCAAACGAAGGTGAGGGGGGTAAAAGGTGAATGGGATAAGAGAGAACATGGAAGAAAGAGCAACAAAGAATGTGATCATGACTTTCTAGAATACAAACTAGCTCTAGTAACCACTAGGTAATATATATAAACCTTCAGCAAATTTGATTTTTTTTTTTTTAACACAGAGGACAAGGAGAGACCACAGAAAAAGGCAGACGACTCCAGATCAGCTGGTGGCAGGTTTAATGAGCAAGGGAGCTTACTTACATACATGGGTTGTCTTGGCTGGCTGCAATACAAGTAGATCTCCACATCTTCCTTCCAGAATCTTAAAAGTTTATATAGAGGCCTTAACTCGGTTCAGTCATGTATACCTTCCAAGTGGTCTCAACAATACATTGCTCTCTCAAGGCTGAGACCTTGAAAATGGCTCCCACTGCGTCAAGGGTGGGCAGAATGTACATTCCAAAACGGGGAAGGCGTGAGAAGCCTCCAACTGCCTCAATACAGCTCACAAGTCAACTGTTGGTCACATCTTCTAGATGACCTCCTTCAACAACAATTTAGGAACCATAGGGAGAACTATCTATATTCAAAGATTTTTTTCAAAAAATATATAATTATCATGTATAACTTTGTATCAGTAAATCTGAAATTATACCTAAAATCAAAATTTTTAGAAAAATAAAAAATTAGTCTATGAAGAATAAGCAATCTACTCACAATGGAAAATAAAAAAAGCACAGATAAACTCTCTCAAAACCATGCATGAAAATGCAAGTTATTACTGCTATGTTCTACCAAACCTTCAGAAACAGATGTATCCTATATTATGTAAACTGTTCCAGGCTAGAGAAGTATATATGCCCTATGTTGAGTTCCAGAAGTGATGTTAAGACTCAAAGCTAACAAAAAAGGTACCAACAACCTGCTATTCTAAATTCAGAAACCTTCAAAAAAATGGTGTTTGTCACTATGACATATGCCAATGCAATAAGACCAAAAACAAAAACCAAAAAACACATAGGCAGAAATAGTGGAAAGAAATAATCTTCTCCAATATGTTTATTCTATTTAACAAATCTAAAAAAATAGTATGTCAAACAAAATAGAATTAATGTAATATTTCAATCAAGTAACTAACTTCAGAATAAACATAAAATTGGTGAGTTTCTTATGCAGTAAGAATAAATTTGTAAATATATTACTAAAAATGAATCCATTTAAAATAGCAACAAAATATATTAAAAAAAAAAAACTTACAGCAATACATCTAAAAAGAAAGATTCAGTAAGAATACAAAACTCAGGGGGTGCCTGGGTGGCTCAGTAAGTTACGCCTCTGCCTTGGGCTCAGGTCATGACCGCGGAGTCCTGGAATCAAGCCCCATGTGGAGGTCCCTGATCAGTGGGGAGTCGGCTTCTCCCTCTCCCCCTGCCCCTCCCCCCACTTGTGTGTGTGCTCATGTTCTCATTCTCTTTCTAATAAATAAATAAAAACTTTAAAAAAAAAAATACAAAACTCAAATGAAGGATATTAGGAAGGTACAAAATAAATGGAGATATGAATATGCTCTGGAAAAATATTCAATATTTTAAAGATATCAATTCTCCATGCATACTCAATGAGAATCTGAACATTTTTAAAACAAAACTTGGCATATTAATTACCAATTTTACTCCAAGAAAACCAAATACGAAAGCCAAGCCAAAAAATTCTGAAGCGCAAAAGGAGAAAAGATTTGTTCTACTGAAATTTAAAATGGGTTATAAAATAATAACATTTTAAATATATTCTGGTTTTGGTGAATATAACAACAAATATATCAATGGAGCAGACAGAAATATACTTGTTGTTTATTTGAAGTTAAGAGATAATAAAAGCATTTACATCAGTAAGAAACAAACAAACTGGTCAATCAATGCATTTAATAACCTGGCTATTCATATGGGAAAAAATAAAATTAGATCACCTCACTATTCACAAAAATAAACTCTCTATGGATTAAATTTCTAGACAGAAAAATTTGAAAGGAATTGTAGAAACCGTAAACTTAAAACATAGGTTAATTTATTTATGTCGTTTATGTCAAGAAAGCCTTCAAAAAAGAAACATTAAATACAAAGTCATGCAGAAAAATTTTAATGTAAACTATATCTAAAATTTAAAAATCCACATGACCACATACATCTTAAATAAAGAGATAAATGAAAAACAAGGAGAAAATATGTTAAACAGATGAAGAAAATACTTCCAGAGTATATACTCAATCAAAAGGACAAGCAGCAGATAGACACTCTACTGTGAGTAAATTCACAAAAGAGAGAATATGAATTAGACCATGACGAGCTATTTTTGCCCATTGGATTGGCAAAAAAATGATAAAATTAGACTATATCAAATATTTCTGAAGCTGTATGTAGTAAAAAGAGTACACACACTAATATCCTGATGGTAGAAGTTTAATATAGCCACACTGGCCAACTCTGTTAATATCTAAAAGGCATGGACCCAGTAATACAGCAGTATCTATCCCAGATAACTATGTACATATTTGCAAATGGGAGCAAGTACAATAAAATAAAAAACAAAATAATCAAAATTTCTATCAGTAAGAATGGCTAAACAACCTATAGTATAGCCACATGTTTAACTACAATGCAACAGTAAAAAGTAATATGAAAATGTATTAAGATATAGAACAATTCCCAAAGAAACTGTAGAAAGTTACAGAAAAAATATATACAATATTATGCAAATAGACACAAAACATTTTTCTATATGCATTTATAGGTCTCTAAATTATACAAAAAAATAATACGATAAGGTGGTTATCTTGGCGGATGAGACTGGGATTTTTAAGTACTTATGAAGTCTTTTGGTTTAATATCTTTAAATGGAAAAACAATATTCAACGAGCTATTTTTGTAGTTAAAAATAAATTTTAAAATCATTTTTTTAAAAATTCAGGAGCCAGGGGGAACAATACAAAATTAAATCCAGCAGTCATTTAATGAGCTTATAAATATGACAAATTATATCTCATTACTTAAAGAAAAATATCAATTCATTTTTATGTAGCCATCCATACAATTCAAGTTAAATCAAGGCCATATTTTTATGCCTGGAAACTATTCATAAGTGTTTGAGGCTATTATTTATACCTCCATTTGGAGTATACACAGCACATCGGGGACTCATCTCTAATGCTATAGCCGGGCTTTTTGCAATTAAAGAGAGCTAATGAAAACAAAATCGAACTTAAATGACTTTAAATGACTCTTATCTTTACTCTGAAAGACCCAAGAGAAAAACATACAGTTAAAAATGTTACTCTTTGGGCTAATTGACTATCGTAATATTGTTAAACAGCCTAAGACAAAAGTTTGTCAACTACTTGGAGCAAGCGACTTACTTGAAGAAATGTGATTTTATTAATAGAGGTTGTGTTCCCTGAGGAAGCATAAAGGAGGGTGAAGTAGGAACAGTGACAGCATCACTTGAGGAAATCAATTTTTTTAGTGTGACAGAATTTCCCCCAGTCTTTGCCAAAGATCTCTGGGACAATTTCAATTCAAGCAATATTTATTTAGTGTATCTCTATCAAGATACACACAGAATTCTTAAAAGCTGGAATTTATAATCTGGCTGGAAAGATGATGCTTACAAGTACAGAACAGTTAAGGAATATTCCAACATAATAGAATCTCAAGTGTTAATCGATGTGATGAAACATAATGCTGTAATAGATCCAGACTGGGATGGGTCATTGTCATCTGAAGATACTAATTCATTGAATAAACTGAAATGAGATTTAAATCCTCAAAGTCAAATCATCTACATAAATTTTTGTATCTCTACAGTATCCCTGCCAAGAGGACACCCATCTTGAACTGAATTTAATGTGTATGAGGGAACCCACAAACTGTTATGGGCCGGCTCAGAAGATTTTTACCTAAGACAAAATCTGCTTCTCTATGGCTCTCAGCCATATGGCCAAGGCTACCACCCGAACAGACAGAAAAAAAAAAAAAAAAGTGTAAAATCTTGCTTTAATAGGATAGTCTTCAAATGCTTGAACACTTCCCCACCCCTGGGGTCTTCTAATCTCCAAGATAAGCGTGTGCTCTATAATCTTCCTCATGAGATCTTGATTTGAATCCCCTCTTCATCCTAGACATTCTCCCCTCCTAGGATTTTATTCTTTTTGTACCTGACCATGTTTGTTAGGACTCCCTTCACTATAATCAGTAGAAACAAACCTGAGTTTTACAACCAAAAAGGATGTAGGGGGAGTAGTTAGAAGAATGCAAAAGAATCCATTTGACATCAAGGTGTAGAATTCATCTTACGCACGGAAGACTAGGTGGAGAGACCAGAAAGCCATCATGAGCCAAGCTCTCCTGCTTCTTTACTTCTGTGTATCAACTATGTCTTCTACCTTGTTCTTCTTTTCTCTTTATTTACTAATATGTTCTGCTTCCCAACTTTAATCTTGGACTAAAGATTCTTACAACTGTAAGTTTAGATATTACAATTCCAGCTCCACGGGACTTTTTCATGTAGCCCTTCCCTGAAAAGGATTCAGACAGGGCCTAGTTTGGATGTGAAGGGCAACCTCTTGTCCAGCAAAGCCGCTCTGGCCCTGGGGGTGGGGTTGTGTTGCTTACATGACTGCTAGAGGTGCAACCTGGGACCGTGGTACAGATAAGAGAAACAAGATGGGCTGATGGCTAGAAATGTGGAACTCAGAGGTAAAATATAAAACTTCAGGACTGATCTAGGCAATACCACAGTAGCATGACATGACATCAGAGATGAAATGGCTATATTTCATTTTATAGGTTAGGAAACTGAGATATAGAGAAACTGAATGTCTTAAAATTTTGTAGTTAATTTTGTGACTGAATAATGATGGCAACACATTTCCTCTGAATCCCTCTATATCCCCCTGAAGGGTCTTCATGAAGAGTCTTCTCTTAACAAAATACTTCTCCCACCAAAATCTGAGAAAAGAATGACCATTAGACTCAATGTAAAGGAAGGCCAGAGAAAATACTATGAAAATTATTTTATGGTGGAATATTACTGCTAAGACTATTTGTCAGACACATGAAAACTTGCCTAACATAAACATAGAACAATTTCTAAATTGTTAATATTTTAATTAGATCATTGTCTCTTCTCTGCTATAGGCATTGTAAATGAATAACCTAAGTAGAAACATCCAATTAATTTTCAAAAGATAAAGGTTAAAGTGGTTTTAACCAGTTATTATCTATACTACTTTTGAATTTGATTTTTAGTTTCTTTTTGCATTGTGTATGTATTCTGGCATTTGGGGCCTTGGTCCTGGAGGGACTGCCCCTCCCAGAGCTTAGTTAATTCTCAGAGATAACAAAGTACTACCCAGTGAATATGCCTTTAATATACAAATCAGTCAATGCAGAGCCCACCCCCTTGACCATCCCCTTTATCACATTCTTCCACACCAAGCTAATATTCCCCCTGCCTAATTACCCTAGGGCCAGGTACTAGGTAACTAGGGACCAGCCCCACAGTCCCCACTGAAATTAAGCGAAGTATCCAATCCTAAACTTGTTCAGCATACCAACCCTGCCTCAGCCATTCCTTCCTGCAAAACTCCAATAAAGGTTCAGGCCATACTCTCCCACTCCTCTTCCTCCTCCCAACCATTCCTGGTCCTTCCCCATGTGAACCTGTGCAGCATGGCATTCCTTTGGTCTCTATGGATCTATGAGCATAAACTTCTTCCTCCATGAGAATCATTTTCATGTCTGCTGTTGTACCATACCTGACTGGAATAAACCCCAAGTACATTTTAGAAAACTTAACCTTAAAATTTTTTTTTTTTTTTTAAAGATTTTTTATTTATTTATTTGAGAGAGAGAATGAGATAGAGAGAGAGAGCACGAGCAGGGGGAGGGTCAGAGGGAGAAGCAGACTCCCCGCTGAGCAGGGAGCCCGATGCGGGACTTGATCCCGGGATTCCAGGATCATGACCTGAGCTGAAGGCAGTCGCTTAACCAACTGAGCCACCCAGGCGCCCCCTTAAAAATTTGAAATGAAAAAACAGTAAAATTAAAGTACTCAATAATGATGGACATTGGTCTGAAAAATATATTTTCCTAGCTTATAATTGAAAGACTCTCAAACACATTTATAAAATATCTATCTGTTCAGTTTTTTAGGACCTCTAGAAAAGAAATTGCACCAACATCTTTCAATATGTTTGAAGTCTATTGACCTCTCTTTCAGACAGTGTGCTTTTATAGTTAACCTAAATCCCTCAATCTTCTACTTGTTCTTTTTTTTTTAATTTTATTATGTTATGTTAATCACCATACATTACATTACATTACACGTTCCATGATTCATTGTTTGAATATAACACCCAGTGCTCCAGGCTAAGCCATCCCCCCACCCCACCCCCAGTTTAATCGTCTCCTTCAGGCCAGAAGGAGTCTGTTTTCACTGTAAGTTCTCTGACGGTAAGAAAGAAAAAAAAATCAGTTCTTCCCCTCCCCCATTTCTTTTGCTCTCCTGAGGGGCTAGTTTGAGGCTTGTGTTTTAGGGAGACTGAGTTCCTAGATGTTGATAAAAAAATCCAGCTACCCTTTCAAACAAATCATCTGAGAGACCTTTACTTTAATCACATAATGGTCAGCATTCCACCTGGAAACCGTGACAGGGAAACAGCTGTTCTGTGTTCCTAAGACCTGAACACATCAGAGTCATGTCAACAGGATTCTCACTCATGTCTTTACTTGTAATAAAGCTACAACACAATTCACATTAAAGATGAAGAGAAAGAAAGACTTACACAGATCAGGACAGATTTTTCTGCCCTAGCAAAATAATATTTGATCTATAAGATGTGCTTTGAGCACCCATTTGATTATGTGGTATTCCATTTGTACATTTTGAGAATTTTTTTAATATTCATTTTAAATAAAGGGAACATTTAAACTTACTTTTAGTTATTTTTTAAATTAAAATGTTATTTAGATATATTTAGGAAATACTGTAGTAATTTTTCTAAGCTGAAATCTTCCTGAGAATGCATGTAAAATTACTTTGGTAATTCTAAAACCAAGCCATGGGTCCCATCCTCATAGAGAATCCAGGCCAGTAAGGAATATGGTAAGGGATGTGCAGCATGCTGTAACAGCTCGCAGTGGTGGCACTTAACCCAATGGGGGGGGTGGAGGGGAGGCCAAAGAAGACTACTAAGAAATGACATTAAATCTGAGGTCCGAAGGTTTTTGTTTTGTTTTTTTTAAGATTTTATTTATTTATTTGAGAGAGAGAATGAGAGAGAGAGAGAGCATGAGGCGGGGAGGGTCAGAGGGAGAAGCAGGCTCCCTGCCGAGCAGGGAGCCTGATGTGGGACTCGATCCCGGGACTCCAGGATCATGACCTGAGCCGAAGGCAGTCACTTAACCAACTGAGCCACCCAGGCGCCCTGACGTCCGAAGGTTAAATAGCTGTTGGTATGGGGATGAGAAAGTAGAGAGTGATATAAAATTATAAGGCATGGGGAAAGGCCCAGAAGCAAGAGGGAATGTATGGTAGATAATTGTATTAATAATCGCAATTTTTCAAGCCTCTCTGTAACCACACCCTCTGACAGTGCCCTACCATACTGAGCCTGAACTTGGACATGTGACTTGCTTTGGCCAATGGGATACCAACAAACTCGATGAAAGCAAAAAAAAAAAAAGCAAGTGTGTATTTTTGCTTCCTCTCTTGAATCTCTGTGATCACCCAGCTATCCTGCTGGAGGATGAAACATGTGGAGAAAGTCAAGGACATCCTAAATGAGCCAGCAGCATGGAAACTGCTAGACTTGTCAGTGAATCCCAACCCAAACCAGAACTATTCAGCCCAGTCAGCTGATATTCAGCACTGCCCAACCTCCTGGTTGGCAGAACTAATATGGGAGAACTAATAAATGGATGTTTTCTTTAACCACTAAGTTTTGGATAGTTTGTTATACGAATTATTAAGGCAAAAAAAATGATTAAGCAATAGGTAAATGATAGAAAAGATGACAGAAACTGACAGGCAAAAAAATATATAAAAGCATGTCATTATCTCAATGTGTTTTCTTAAATTTCTGCAGAGACTGAATCTTCTTTCAGATGGTAATTACAATTATGACACCTCTTTGGTGATGTGTTTCCTTGTGTCCTTTTATTTTGTTTTTGTTTTGTTTATTTGTTTACATGTATTTGCCCTTCCCCCATTTATTGAAACTT
The DNA here is from genome assembly GCF_004348235.1 of Phoca vitulina. Taxonomy (NCBI): domain Eukaryota; kingdom Metazoa; phylum Chordata; class Mammalia; order Carnivora; family Phocidae; genus Phoca; species Phoca vitulina. Next base: position 12,066,963 of record NW_022589713.1, on the reverse strand, counting down.
AAGTAGTTCTCTTGAAAATCTTGCTAAAGCAGACTGAGTATATATAGCTCCTACCTTGGCTCCACACTCTAGAGCTATCTTCCTCTGGCTTTTCTACCACGTATGTAACCTTTGGGGCCACATTTTATAGCTTAGTACCTTCCCTTATTCCTCAAGTTTGATTCTCTTCTATGCTCCCTTGATTTTATCTTCCAGTAAGAAATCTATACCTTCCAGTAAGGAACACACTCCCTACCTATTCCCTTGGCTCCACAAAGCCCATTTGGCCAAGCCACCTTTCAGACTCCACTCACCCTGCGAGGCCCCATCCCTTGCCAGGTGAGGAGACTGGGCAGTATAACTCCTGGGATTCTGTATACATAAGTTATTGATTTTTATTTTTGGCAAATAGTTTCCTCAATCATTTTTAATAATATCTTAATTTGGTTTGTATTTACATTGTTGGGGGGAAAATCATATTTTAATCAATCTCCTCTGAGTTGTTTTTCAAGTTTTAAAGCTTAGAAGGCCCTCTGTTAATAGATTGTACTATTCACTAGTCACAGAAAAGTAAATTCTTAATTTTAAAATAACTTTTGGCCCAGTAATACTGCTGCTAGTAATTTGGTGTTTGCATGCATTGGCTAAAGTAATCTGGAAAAAATCTAAATGTTCATTTTTAAATCAGTACTTAAATAGATTAGGTTGTATGTAATATAAGTATCATTATTCACTGTTATGGAAATATCACTATCATATCAGAATTACAGAGAGCATGCATACTATGATTATATGCATGTAAAAATTACAAATTATATGTAACTATTGTTCATGTAATGTATAATTACATTTTATACATATGCTGTTACATGCATATTTTTTTTCGAGAACTTCAGAAAAAGAATAGCAGCAACAGTTACCTTTGGAGAAAGAAACTTGTGAGGGATAAAAATGGGAAAGGGAGGGTTGTTTTTATCATTTTATACTGTCTTGTGAAGACTGAATTACTTGTTAAATACTTGTGATATTTTATTTTTGTATTAGATTTTTAGAAGTCTTTCTATTATGCAAATATTTTATATTTATTTGTTTGTTTTTCAGGTTATTTATATAGCTTGATTTCTAAAGTTTCAGTCTAAAATCTTATATTCACATTTACCAAGTAGAAAATAAAAAAAAAAATTTTTCCTCAGAAAAAATATCGAAACATTGTCAGAGGCATAGAGGTCCATCTATGATATATTTAAGAATGTCTTCCCAAAAAAGAAGAGACAAATGGCAAAGAGTTAGAAATACTGTCAAAAGTAAATGGAGGGAGGTACAGGATTCTGGGAAGGTAAAAGAATAGGAAGCACTAGGAATCTGTCTCCCCCTGGACAACAACTGCACTGGCAAAATCTGTCTGATGTAACTATTTTGGAAATCTGGAGTTTACTGAAGGCTAGCAACTTCCAGGGAAAGGCTTGGGTAGCAAATTTTAGTGAATTTTAGTCAATTTAATCTCAGCACAGGAGCAGGTTCCCAGCCCCTTTTTCTCCAGCCTTGTGGTAGATAGCCACACAGTTATTCCCGGAGCAGCTTGCACACAACTTGAGGGAGCCAAAGTGGACAAAAAGCACCCAGTCCTCCAAATAACAGGATGTGGTCTCTGACTGATGGTCCTGATGACAAAGGTGCAACAAGATGGACAGTCATTGTTGCACACACACTCTTCACCCTCCAGTTGAAGTGACTTCTGGAAATTTTAAGGGCTGGCATCTTTTTTCGCCCCTTTGTTTTTCTTTTTCCCCTTTTGAAAATGGGACATTAAAAACTAGGACATTCAAGAGCAACTGCAAATATGGAGAAAATTAGAAAGTGATTGTGCATGCCCAGGGAAAGGCTCAGGCTCAGAAAAGATTTGAGAAACCTTAAGTTTATGCCTCAGCTGACCCTTGGCACAGAGGCAACCTACATATTTACAAAAATAATATCCCAAAATCTCATCATCAGAAAAATGAAAATCAAAACCACAATGAGTTATCACTTCACACCAGTCAGATGAGCTAATATTAAAAAGACAAGAAATAACAAGCATTGATGAGGATGTGGAGAAGAAAACACAAACGCACCATTGGTGGGTATGTAAATTAGTGCAAACACTATGGAAAAGAGTATAGAGTTCCTCAAAAAATTAAAAACAGAAATACCATATGATCCAGTGATTCCACTATTGGATATTTACCCAAAGAAAATAAAAACACTAAATTGAAAAGATATATGCACCCTTATGTTTATTGCAGCATTACTTACAATAGCCAAATATGGAAGCAACTCAAGTTTCCTTTGATACATAAATGGATAAAGAAGATGTGTCATACGTATATATACAATAGAATATTACTCAGCCATAAAAAAGAATGAGATCTTGCCATTTTTCACCCACAACATGGGTGGATTTAGAGAGTATTATGCTAAGTTAAATAAGTCAGACAGTGAAAAACAAATACCATGTGATTCCACTTATATGTAAAATCTTAAAAAAAAAATAATGAACAAGAAACTAGATAGACTCTTAAATATAGAGAACTGGTGGTTGCTAGAGGTGAGGTGGGTAGGGGAATGGACAAAATAGATAAAGGGGATTAAGGGATATAAATTTCCAATTATAAAATACAGAGATGAAAAATACATCATAGAGATTTTAGTCAATAATAGGGTAATGATGTATGGTGACTACACTTATCGTGGTGAGCACTGAGTAATGTATACAATTGTTGAATCAAGAAGTTATACACCTGAAACTAATATAACATATGTTAATTATATATCAGGAAGGAAGGAAGGAAGGAAGGAAGGAAGGAAGGAAGGAAGGAAGGAAGGAAAGAAGGAAATCACCAAGGACCAGAAGTAAAAACTGTTAAAATTAAACAAAACAAAACAAAAATCTTGGGAAGGGGGAGAATCTGATTATGAGAACCACCACATTATTAGATTCAAATGTCTAGTTTTCAACAAAAAATCACAAGGCATGCAAAGAAATAAGAAAGTTGGCCCTTTCGAAGGAAAATCCATCAACCAATCAACAAAAACTTCTTGAAAAAGATCTGATGGTAGATCCACTAAATAAAGACTTTTCAAAAACTACTTTAAAGATGTTCAAAGAACTAAAAGATGTGGAGAAAGGGAAAAAAAATCATGTGGGAAAAAATGGGAAATCAAAAAGAGATAGAAAATTTAAAAAGAAACCAAAACTAATTCTAGAGCTGAAAAGTACATTAACTGAAATGAAAAATTCACCAGAGGGATTCAGAGGCAGGTTGCACAAGCAGAAGGAAGAATCAGTAAACTTGAAGATAGGACAATGGAAATTTAGCAAGTCAGAAGAATAGAAAGAAAAAAGTTTAAAAACCAACATATGTACTGTGGGAGTCCTGGAAGGAGGAAAGAGAGAGAGAGAGCAAGAACAAGAGCAAGAGTGAGAGCAAGTGAAGGAGGGGGATGAGAGAATATTTGAAAAATAATGGCTGAAACTTGCCAAATTTGATGAAAGGCATAAATATAAACATCTAGGAAGATCAAGGAATTCCAAGTAAGATGAACTCAGAGACCCACAACAAGATACATTTAATCAATCTTTCAAAAACAAAGGATCTTGAAGCAGGGAGAGAAGCAACTTATCACATACAAGGAATCCTCAAGGAATCCAGTAAGAGCATCATCAGATTTCTCATCAGAAACTTTGGAGGCTAGTAGACATGCACCAAATATGTTCAAAGTACTAAAAGAAAAACTCTCAACCAAGAATCCTATATCTGGCAAAACTGTCCTTCCTAAGTGTGAGAGAAATTATCAGATAAACAAAATCTGAGGGATTTATTACCACTAAGCCTTCCCTGTCGGTAATTCCCAAGGGAGTCCTGCAGGTTGAAATGAAAGGACACTAGACAGTAACTTGTAACTATATGAAGAAATAAAGATCTCAAGAAAAGTGAATTCATGGGCAATTACAAAAGCTAGTATTACTGTAACAACAGTTCGTAACTGTTATTTTTTATTTCTACATAACATGAGACACTAATGCAATTAGAAGAATTAATAGTATATGTTCAGGGGCATACTATATATAAAGATGTAATTTTGTGACATCAACAACTGAAAGGCAGGGGGTAAAGCTGTAAGGCAGCAGAATTTCTGTATGTTTTTGAACTTAATCTGTTATAAATTCAATTAAGAGAGTTATAATTTTAGATTGTTAAATGTAATCCCCCTAGTAGTCACAAAGAAAATATCTATAGGATATACACAAAAGGAAATGAGAAAGAAATTTAAATGTTTCACTAAAATAAACACAAAGCAGGACAGTAATGCAGACTATAAGAGACAAAAAAAGCTGTAAGGCATATATAAAACAAATAGCAAAATGACAGAAGTCCCTGCTTATCAGTAATTACTATAAATGTAAATGAATTAAACTCTTCAATGAAAAAAGGAAGACTGGCAGAATTGATAAGAAGAATGATCCAAATATATGCTACCTATAAGGGATTCACTTTAGGTGCAAATAGATTGAAAGTGAAAAGATAAAAATAGACATTTCAGGCAAATAGTAATCAAAAGAAAGCAGGTGTGGCTATACTAATATTAGATAAAATATTCTTTAAATAAAATATGAGACAAAGAAGGATATTATATATTAATAAAAGATGCAATACAGAAAAAATATAACAATTATAAACATTTACACACCTAATAACAGACCATCAAAATACATGAAGCAAAAACTGACAGAACTGAAGGGAAAATAGACAATTCTACAACAACAGTTGGAAATTTCAAATGTGCCACTCTCAATAATGGATAGAACAATGAGACTGAAGGTAAGTAAGGAAATAAAGGACTGAAACAACACAATAAACCAACTATATCTAACAAATCTACACAGAACATTCTACCCAATAACATCATACACATTCTTCTTAAATGCACATGGGAGACATTTTGCAGGATAAACCATATGTTAGCCAACAAATTAAGTCTCAATATATTTTAAAAGAGAGATATCATACAAAGTATCTTCTCTGACCTATAAATAGATCAAGTTGGGAAAACTAGAAAATTCACATATTTGTGTAAATTAAATAACATACTCAAACAACCAATGGATCAATGAAGAAATCACAAAGGAAATTAGAACATACCAACAAATGAAAACAAAAACACAACTTATGGAATTCAGCAAAAGCAGTACTAAGGAGGAAATTTATAGCTATTTATTTATTGCTTATGTTAAAAAACAAGAAAGATCTCACATCAACAACCTAACTTCACAACTTAAGGAATTAGAAAAAGAAGAGAAACTAAACCCAAAGCTATCAGAAGGAAAGAAATAATAAAGATTAGAGCATGAATAAATGAAATACAAAATAGAAAAATAACAGAGAAAATCAATAAAACCAAAAGTTATCTTTTGAAAAGATCAACAAAATAGACAAAACTTTAGCTGGGTTAACTAAGAAAAAATAAAGAAGATTCAAATTACTAAAACAGAAATGAAAGTGAGGACATTACTATTGATTCTACAGAATTGAAAATAATTATAACAGTACTATGAACAATAGTATGTCAACAAATTGGATAACCTAGATGAAATAGACAAATTTCTAGAAACACAAAACTAACAAGATTAAAACATGCAGAAATGGGAAATCTGAATAGACGAATAATGAATAAAATACTTAGGAATTAACCAAGGAGATAAAAATCTTACACAATGAAAACTACAAAATACTGTTGAAAGAAATTAACAAAGACATAAATAAATGGAAATACATCCCATGTCCATGGATTAGAAGACATAATATTGCTAACATTCAGTACTACACAAAGTGAGGTACAGATTCAATGCAATCTCTATCAAAATCCCAATGACAATTTTTAAAGAAATAGAAATCCAAAATTCATGTGGAATATCGAGAAACCCTGAATAGCCCAAACACTCCTAAAATGTAAGAACATCCCAGAGGACTCACTCTTCCTGATTTCAAAGTAACAGTAAACTTTACTTACTACAAAGCTACCATAATCAACACTGTATAGTATTGGAATAAAACCAGATATATAGAACAATGGAACAGAAAAGAGAGTGCAGAAAAAACCTTCACATATATGGTCAAGTGATTTTTAACAAGGGTGTCGAGACCATTTAATGGGGAAAGGACAGTCTTTTCAACACATGATGGTAGGAAAACTGGATATCCATATGCAAAAGAATGAACTTGAACACTTACCTAACACTATATACAAAAATTAACTCAAAATGTATCAAAGACCTAAATGTAAGACCCAAAACCCTAAAATTTTTAAAAGAAAATATATTACAAAAAAACTTATGGCATTGGATTTGCCAACATTTTTTTGTATATGGCACCAATGACAAAAGAAATAACAAAAATAAGAATTAACAAAAGAAAAGATACACATATCAGATTTCACGAAAATTTTTTTTTTTTAAAGATTTTATTTATTTATTTGAGAGAGAGAATGAGATAGAGAGAGAGAGCATGAGAGGGGGGAGGGTCAGAGAGAGAAGCAGACTCCCTGCCGAGCAGGGAGCCCCATGTGGGACTCGATCCCGGGACTCCAGGATCATGACCTGAGCCAAAGGCAGTCGCTTAACCAACTGAGCCACCCAGGCACCCAGATTTCATGAAAATTTTATTTTACTTCATTTTATTTTAGATTTCATTTATTTATTTGAGAGAGAGAGCACGAGCAATGGGAGAGGCAGAGGGAGAGCAAGAAGCAGACTCCCCACTGAGCACAGAGCCTGATGTGGGGCTCAACAGTAGGACCCTGGGATCATGACCTGAGCTAAAGGCAGATGCTTAATCAACTGAACCACCCAAGAGCCCCAGATTTCATGAAAATTTTAAAACTTCGTGCCGCAAAAGGCACTACCAACACAGTAAAAAGGCAATCCATAGAATAGGATAAAATACTTGCATATCATGTATCTGCTAAGAGATTAATATCCAGAATATATAGAGAATTCCTGAAATTAAAAAAAAAAAAAAACCCAAGTTAAAAATGAGCAAAACCTTGTATAGACATTCTCCAAAGAAGATATACAAATAGCCAATAAGTACATGAAAAGATGCTCATCATTAATCATAAGGGAAATGCACATCAAAAGTACAATGAGACACCATCTCACACCCATGAGGATAGCTACCATCAAAAAATCAAAAGCTAACAAGAACTAGTGAAGATGTGGAGTAACTGGATCTCTTGTTCTCTGTTGATGGGAATGTAAAATGGTTCAGCTGAGTGGAAAACAATAGGGCAATTCCTCAAAAAATTAAGAATAGAATTTCCATATGATCTAGCAATTCCACTTCTGGATATATACCCAAAAACTCTGAAAGTGGGGTCTCAAAGAGATATTTATACATCCACATTCATAGCACCATTATTCATAATAACTAAAATGTGGAAGCAACCAAATATCCATCGACAGCTGAATAAACAAAATGTGTATATATATATATATATATATATATAATGGAATATTGTTCAGACTTAAAAAGGAAGGGCATTCTGACATACCCTACAACATGGATGACCCTTCGGGGCATTACACTAGGTGAAACAAATCAGCGACAAAAAGACAAATACTATGTAATTCTGCTTATATGAGGTAATGAAAGCAGTTAAAATCATAGAGAGAGAAAGTAGAATGGTGGCTGTCAGGGCTGAGAGGAATAGTGAATGGGGAGTTATTGTTTAACGGGTACAGATTTTCAGTTTTACAAGATGTAAAAGTTCTGCAGATGGGTGGTAGTTATGGTTGTATAATATTATGAATGCGTTTAATACCACGGAACTGTACACTTAAAAATGGTTAAGATGGTAAATTTTATATTTTGTGTACTTTACTACAATTTTTAAAAACTAAAAAAAATACAAAATGATAAGGTTTAGGTTATGTGAGTACAAAACTCTGCAATTGTACACCTAAGATTTGTATGTCACTGTTACATTGTTAAACAAATTTTACCTCAGAAGAAGAAACTACATCAAAGACTGAACTCTAATTAATGATATGCATGCTGAATTATTCAGAGAGAAGCATACTAATAACTGCAGTTACTGTGAAATGAATTTAAAAAGTAAGGTGTATGGATGAATGGATAGTGGGATGCATTAATGCACAGATCTGTGAGAAAGCAAGTGCACTGTAGAGTACAAAGTCAACAGTAAAATCTAGGCTTTGGGGGTATGGGTGTTTACTGGAAAATTCTTTCAACTTTGTTATACGTTTAGAATTTTTATTAAAAATTTAGGGAAAAAAGGAATTTAAAATAACAAATGGAGTCATTCAAACATATTCGCAGTTTGGGGCCATTTAGTTTAGGAGTAAATAATCCTTCACACTTTAATAGTTCCTGAAGCTCTGTTTATAACAGAATATACTCATCAATTTCATAATCATGAGCCATTTTATAATGATGTGTGTAAAGTGCTCTCTATTTAAGAAGTCATAAAAGAGCACAATATATTTCTGGAATACTGTTATCCATAATAAAAATTAAAGTGTTGGTCCTCTAAATAGAAAGTTCTAGTTATTAAGAAAATTCAATTTTGGTGAAATAGTTTCTTCCCTGTGATGCTGACTAAATTAACTGTATTTCTAAATAAGAAACCTTTCGTGCATTACTCAAACCATACCCATAGAAAGCTTAGTTTATTTCCATGCTTTTCAGAACCTCTGTTTCCTTAATTCATTTACATTTCTAATAAATTCGACAGCCAACTTATTTGTTTCTAATCTTTTCCAAGGGTGCAAAAAATTTTAATGTAATCTATTTCTTTTTATTTTTTGAGAGAGTGTATGTAGTTAAAGGGGGAGGAAGAGAGAGAGAACCTTAACCAGGCTCCATGCCTAGCACAGAGCCCCATGTGGGGCTGGATCTCACAACCTTGAGATCATGACCTGAGCTGAAACCAAGAGTCGAATGCATAACTGGCAGAGCTATCCAGGTACCCTAATATAATCTATTTCAATATCATCAGGAATTAATTCAAGTTTAGATTAAATCAGTTATGAAAAATAAGTACTCTAGGTCTAATTTGGTATCTTCAGAAATAAGGACAGTCTTAAAAGTAGTATCTCAGTGTATCTAATGAATTCTAATAGTGAAGCTAATGAAAATCTAACATGTTTAGTTGGTTCTCCTATTTGTTGGCCTTTTAAAAATTAAATGCATATTTGTGTGTGAGTCTGCTCTGTGTAGACAGCTACACGTGTTCTTTTTAACCTTGTGAGAAAAGAGCAGTGGAAGATGGGCGAAAGCAATCGGGAAATAAGATAGAATTAATAAATGTGGGTAGAGGTGATGCTCATTTCATAGACCGAATAGTGTGTTTACAGATAAAATGCTTTCAGGTGATTTGCAAAACTAAAGATTTTCCTACTCTCATTTCTCATTGCTCTGTAGTAAAATATCCTACTAAAAATGCCTGCAGCACTTTTTAAATGCAATTTTCCTTTCCATTAGAAACAAAAGCACATGCATGACTTTCCTTTTACTTGAATTTCTTCACATGATGTAAAAACAAGTAGACCTATTGCTTATTAGCTGTGTGAGCTTTAGCAAGGCATTTAATATATCCAGGACTCAGTTTGCTCATCTGTAAAATAGAGATAATCAGATAATTAAGAGATATTAATGGGAAAGTGTATATACAAATGCTTGCAAGCTTCTGAATATACAAATGTGAATTCATGTTACTATCACTGGCTTTTCACACAGCTAAAGGACGTATTCTTGATTGACTTATAAAAAGAATCAATCCATATGTAAACACAGGTACTCACACATCTAAGCCAAGAACTGCAAAAAGAAATAAGTGCAGTATAAAACAAGGCTCCTGATAACAAATACCCTGTATTCATCAATCTCTGTAATAAGGTACCAAAGTCAAATGCCTTTGGATCTAGAAAGAGCACAACGGTATAAATGCCCAGATGTATAATGATAGTGTATGGAGGAAGTTCAAGGGAAGGGAGGAGAGAGTGTATTCCTTTTAAAGATGTTCAAATTCAATTTTAAATTGGTTGTGCTGGCAAACACAGTTCTGGCTCTGTCAGAGTGTAGCTCACATAGGGTTAAAAACATAAAATGAAAACATATGAAATGATTAGAAAACAATTAAAGGCCCAATTCAGTAGATGACTAAAATTCAAGACCCAAGAATAAGCTGGAACATTCAGTAGTCAGATGGCAGAGAGGAGTAGCCAGTAACCCTGAAGACTGAATAATATCCAGATGGGATGGGAGGAACAGGGAGCAACTTCTGAGAACTCATGCACAGAGCAGGGAATGAATGAGTTCTCCTTAAGGGCCATCGTTGCTTATAAGGCTGAAAGATTATTGAGAATAAGCAAGAGATAAAGTTGGAAGATAGAACACAAAAGTAAAGAAGATTGAAATGAAACTTGAACAGTATGCGATAGGGTATAGGGTGACACTGCATATCTGGGGAGAGATATGCAAATGCATTTTTCTTGCTAAAACCTTTCAGTAAGAAAACTGTTAAAATAAAAATGTAACTGATTAAGAAGTACTGAGGGCTGGGTGCCTGGGTGGCTCAGTCGTTAAGCGTCTGCCTTCAGCTCAGGTCATGATCCCAGGGTCCTGGGATCGAGTCCCACATCGGGCTCCCTGCTCTGCGGGAAGCCTGCTTCTCCCTCTTCCACTCCCCCGGCTTGTGTTCCTGCTCTCGCTATGTCCCTCTCTGTCAAATAAATAAATAAAATCTTAAAAAAAAAAAAAAAAAAAAGAAGTACTGAGGGCTGAAAACCAAAAAGGGGACAAATATTTCAACATGGGAATTTATTTCAAACGAGTAACTTATGAGTAACTGATTAATCAATTTTCTGATTTTGATTAACTTATGAAAGGTGTTGAAATGACTAAAGAAATCAGGGTGGGGGTTAACTGTTTACCATACCCTTTGGGTTTACCCCAGTCTATCATGACCTGTACCTTTTCATCTTCGAGCTATTTTACAACTCTGTAAATTGTAGAAAACTGATAGTAATGTAAATAATTCTTGTTCAGAGAAATGCAAATGAATTTTATCTAGAGAGAAACTGATTCCCCTTAGAAGAAGTCACTTTTACATCTATTAAAAAAAAATAATTTCAGCATTCTTGACTGTCTAAATAGATGTATGTGCTCTCTGCATTCTCCTTTGAATCAGTTTTTAATACTTTACTAGTTCCCTCATGTATCAGTTTCCTAGGGCAGCTACGACAAAGTACCAGAAGATTGGTGGCTTAAAATTTATCTTCTAACATTTTCTGGAGCCTGGACGTTTGCAATTAAGCTGTCAGCAGGGAGGCTCCTGGGCGCTCAGTCAGTTAAGCGTCTGACTCTTGATTTCTGCTCAGGTCATGACCTCAGGGTTGTAAGATCTAGTTTGTCTAAGTCATAATTTTGCTTTTTTTTTTTTTTTAAGCTATATTTCAACAAGATAAACATTTTATAAAAGAAACATGCCCCCATTCCCATTATATATTTTACAGCTAAAATTCAAACTGTGGGCCTCCTGAAGACAGGTTCATTGTCTTTCATTATTTCATCCCCCCACATATAATATTTGGTACAATAGTATGCACTTGATAAAGGTTTGCTGGATTTAAATCAAAATATGGGTATTAAGAGTCCACTAACCATTTTCCTTTCTTTGTAACAACAATGTAAGGAGGCTGAATTGGTCGGGGCCTAAGGTTACTGTTGGGTTCCAGCTGTGAAGTGACAGGGCCTGGATCTAATCAGAATGGAGGAGAAAGAGCAAAGCTGAGTAACATGTCAGAGAAAGAAAATCCCGAATTTGGTGATAAACACTAGAAAATGTGAAGAAAGAATCTAGCTTGACACCAAAGTCCAGGAAAATTGTATCACTTTAATGTTCTGGGAGGTTAATCTTCCAATAATGAAGGAAGTCAGCATTTTGAGGGAGACTAACAAAAAAACCCAACATTCTAAATCTAGAGGCTCTCAGAATCCAGCCACTTCATTTCACAGCATGTTAACTGATTTTCAGAGAAGTTAGGTAGCCAGATTATACAATCCAGCTAGCGAGAGTATAAAGCATCTGTATTCTCTGTCCAGTGGTCTTCTTCCTAAACCATGCTTTCTCCCCAGGAACATATCTTTGAGTTTTATGCTATTAAGGGACTTCCTTCACATCAACCTCTCCCAACTACTCCCAAGTAATAAAGAGGACAGGAGAAGCAATTATTCCATACCCATATTGTCATGCTATGTTATGAACATGTTTCTGACTAGAATGACTATATTGGTGGTGGAATCCTTCACTGCCCTCCTTCTGCATTAGGTAAGCATGGTTTCACCCATCAACTCTCTGCTGGCCCAGATCAGTAGAAAAAACTGTGTTGACTTTTCACATCTGAAACCACAGTGGTCAATCTCTCTGTCTCTCTCTTTTCAGATCTATTCTCTACCTCTGTCTTACTGTGTGCCCCAAGCAGTAGACCCTTAGAGAATGTATTACCCAGGTTTTTTGTTTTCTGGTTTCCAGTGGATTTGGCTAAAGGAAGGCATGGCAAGAGATCAAAGATCAGGAAGAGAAAGGGGGTACTGGGGTAATTTTTTCCTTTCCCTATAACCACATTCCAACCCCCTCTCCCCCACCCACCCCCACATGCCAGGTCCATGATTTGTGGCACTGCTTGCATCCCTTCATGACTACGGCCCCTAAGAGTTGGCACTTTATCCATTGCTCTCCTTATAAGGCTTTAGTACATTACTCCCCAGGGCATAGTGACAGCTTCCCATTATTGACTATCTTTGGCTCCAGCTTCCTTATCCCTGCCCATACCTCAGTAATCAGTCCTTTCAGTAAAGTCTTCAGCTGAGCCTGGTGAATGGAACTGCTTCATGCTGACACACTGAGTGGGGCAGTCACCATTCAGTACAATTCAACATTAGTCAGCGCTGAATTTAAATATAATGAGCCACTTAAAACTAGCTATTTGTGGAATAAAAGGTTAAAAGGCTAAGTCAATGTTTTCTGACAGATTTAATCACAAAATCCCAAGGCCTCGTTCTTACTCCATTTATATCTATTCCTTCAGTGTTCACCACATTCTTTTTGCTTTCTAAAATCTTCTTTCATCTTTCCTATGACAACCTGATGAATCACACATGTCATTATTATAGAGAACCTCTGTAATAGGAGGTCTAAGAATAGCATATGTAGTAACATAGCATTATACAATACCCTGCCTCTTTCAGGACCATGCAATCACATATATCAGTTCATGGAAGTGGTCAGAGGACCACACAGACTTCCATTCCCAAGTAGTAACTTTTTAGTGAACCTCCTACCTATCTATAATATGTATCTCTGGAAATAGTATTAGGTAAAAGCATCTATAAAATACTTAGACATGGAAAATCATTTTTCATGGCTATACGCTCTGATATATGAGCCCATTGAGTCTCTGGTCAATTAACTAGAAAGTCAACAGACTTACTTCTATTACATTCATTTCCTTCTTTTTCTTTTTCTTTTTCTTTTTTTAATGGAACAGTATGTGTTTCTCAGAATCCAGTATGGATTTAATGCTCAAGTAAAAAAATATACATACCCCATGGGGATTTTAACAAGAAGAAGTAATTTAAATAAGGAATCTAAAAACATTTTTGTTCAGAGTTTTTCCACCCCACTTTGTAACTTCTCAAGGGTAGAGGATATTATCCTGCAACTGGAATAAGAAATGAATTCTCACCGTGACTCTCTCCTTAACTGTAACAATGTATAAAATACTTTTCTGGGCTAGTATTTTCTCTGAGACAGTTGCATTAGAAATTCATTAAGATCCCTTTCAGGGTTTGGATTCTATATTCTGCCTATAAATTGACATTTTTCTCTTTACTGTCCCAGGAGAAGAGCCTAAGGGTTTCTTACTTTCACAGGAGGGAACTGCCTGGGGACAAAGCAGGGAGGGGTTGGCTGACAGGAATGCTGCTTTAAATCCTCAGTGTGCCAAATAACTACACTCATTCTCTCAGTAACACCCTTCATTCAAATAGTTGTGGGTGGCCACATGCCACAGAAGCCATGATGAAAGACCTTGCAGCATCTATAACTTCAGGTCTTCATTGTGAAGACCTTCCTCAGACTAGCTCTGTTCCGTCTTTTTATAATGATGAAGGAAGTCTCTCTGCCTGTTTATGGAACTCTGAGCAAATACCCACAGCTGTCCTCAGATGGTACCTGGATCTCCTTGTAATCTCCAAGGGGTTTATGCCCATCTTGGACCTCATAAAATGTATAGTTACTTCACCATCCCCTACACTTTTGTCCCTTCCACATCTGGTAAATTTTCTCGTAAAACAGCTACTTTTGTTGAGTTTCCAGCCATCACTTTGACTAACTTTAGTCATCTGTGATCGTTCATTTTTATAGCGCTTCTAGCTGTTCCCCACCTTGACAGCCATCAGTTGTTGGTGTTTCAGCCCACAGCCCTTCAGTCTTGTAGAAATAGTCCTTGCTATCCAGGAATTCTAGTTTCTGCCTTCTCGTGCCCACTGGGGTAGGAATCCAGGGACGACTATGTAGTTTTGTAAGAGGAAAAGGGAATGGCACACAACCCTATCTCCACTGGAATGCTTTAAGGTGAACAGTTACCATCACTTTTCCTAAGGGCATTCTACCTCACTATTTTCTCCAAATCAGACGCGAGCCCGAAATACAGTAGGAGTGTAGGAAGAATTGGTGAATCTTCACAGAGCAGTAGGTCATAGAAAACAGCAGTAATTTTAATATTAACTCAATTTTTGGTCACCTACCACGGAAAGGTTGGCTATAGACCTTGGCAATTGGCTCATAAAGATCTTTTTCCTTTCCTCCTTCCTCCCTTCCCCCACTCACTTACTCTCCTCTCCCTTTTTAATTCTTTCTCTTCTTCCCCCTTCTGCCTACTGAGCTCCTTTCCCAAACCCTTTCCTTGGGAAATTTCCCTTGGCTTGCCTTCTCTTTTGTCTTACAAATTCAAGCTCCCCACTCTTTCTTGGATGCTAATGAAGTTCACAGGAAAAAGAGATAATGCTCCTATTAACATCTAAAACACTACCCTAGGTGAAAGGATCTTTTTCTTTCATCAGGAATGAGTAGTGAGGGATCCAGTAGGATGCTTTCTCATTCTCAAATCACACCCCCTCCAACAAACAGGTGGTGAGATTTTCACCCTCTAACAAAAACGTGGTGATACGTGACCCTGACACAGGGAGCCTCCTTTACTACTACTCTCTTATGACACACACAAGCATGGTGCAGACCAATGTTCCAGATTTTTCAAAAACAAATCTAAGGCCTGTTAAAAGAATAAAGCATTTCCTTGATGATAATGGAATTTTCATTAAACTCACAAAAATATAATTATTTGTAATCCAGAAGGATGAATTATTTAAAATTCTATGAAACCTCATAGCCAGCCATTCACCTTATGAAGATGATTTGTAAAAAGAAAAAAGCAGACCCTGTCTTATTGATCGAGAAACATAAAATCCTCTGGGGGAAATAGGATATGGAAGATCAAAGTTACATGTAAAAGTGACTTTTATGATCGCTAAAATAAAAAGATTTTACTAAAATAAACTATAAAAGGTGTTTTGCACATCCGAAATTACTAATGAGCCATTAAAATTCATTTCTATCCTATTCATTTACTATCCTTTTGTTCACTAGATGATAGCCTTAGATTTTCTCTCACCAAAACCTTCATCCAGATTTTTTATTTTTTTATCTTGGTTGCAGAAAATATATTTGCTTAGAAGTGTTTTCATTTTCCAGGATCTGAGAGTCTACCCAAATGTTAATGGCTGTTTGATACATGGTTTAGTGTTATTAATATCCTCTGTAGTCTCTCCACAGTCCTGAAAATGAGTAATTTGTTGGAGATGGAAAAATGGAGGTATCTTTATGTAATATACTCAGCTATGCTAAAAGCTATTTTTCAGCAGCTCTCCCCAACATTGGAGTTACAGAATCTCAGCTCAGCTGAGGATGACTTTAGACCAAAAGGTTTATTTGTAGTCTGTTTTTCCACAGAACACCCTAAATTCAATTTCTAATAATCTCAGGGTGCAGATCTAACACTCTGGTTGACCTTTATAGCTCCCAGACTTAATTGCAAGATCCTCTATTCTTAAACTCTATTGTCTGTTTTATTCCCCATTTCTATTTCCAGTTTTTCTCTTTTTCTAATTGTTCCCCAACAGAAATGAGTCATGATTTTGGTAGAATCAAAATGCTCTCAGCCATGGAAAAGTAAATAGAAAGAAATCCTGGAATAAATGTTTCTGCTGAGTGGAGTTATATAACTGTCACTCCAGTCTCTGCAGGGACAAGGGGGTTAGGATTGCACAGAAGGTTGAGAAAGGAGCTTTAACATTCATTTTCATAAAGGGGCCCAGGGGAGAGAAAACTGATGGAAAGAAATGGATATTATTATAGGGCATCTGCTCTCTGCCCAATCACTTGGACAAGTTTTAAGCCCTTTATAAAAAAATGGCATAGGGCCAGGAAAGAGGTTGATATTTCTAAGAGACACCAAGTAGAAATATTGCTGTTTCTGGACTGAGGTGAAACAAGGCAATGCAGAATTGGAAAGAATGTAATTCCTCCTCCTCTGCACAGAACTCAACCCATCTCCAGCCCTACCAGGAGGGACAGCTTTGGACACAGCCTTGGACAGTATCCTTGATGTGCACATTGATGTTCTTATAATATTCTCAGTGGGCACTTTGCCACCAACCATATGGTGCTACACTTCTAGAAGCTTCACAGAGAAGTCAGAACAGGAAGGAAAGGAGTTAATGGATGCCATCTGGTACTGCAGAAGACAGGTACGTGAATGTCCATAAGGGCACCCCCGAGGTCCCGCAGCAATACCAGAGGGAGCTGTGTGAAATTTCTGCATATGCAGTTGGTAAGACTAGACATTTGAGCTCTTAAGATGAATGTGATTTCCTTTTTGTCCATAAATAGTTTAGGATTGGTGATATTTAGGTAATAATTACCTACCAACAAAGAGGGTTCCAAGTTGAGGAGGAGTTACTCTATTTGGGATGTTTCTATGTGAGGATTAGTTGGAACCTTTAAAATCTTCTCATAAATGTATTTATCACTAGCTCCAAGTTAAGTAGTTTACTGCAAAAAAATTACAAAATTCAGGATTTTAGCTTTTAAAAGGCAATCAGAAAAAAATGTCAGATTTTGAGTAACCACTGGAAAAGCTGGGAAGTAAAGCTAGAGCTTTACTAGAGAGACAATTACCTAATTGGAAAAACCTGCCCAAGGGAAATGACTTTTAGAAGGAAAGTGGAGCTCCAAAAGAAAAGTGTTATATCAGAGGAACATTGCTTCAGATTGACTAGTTTGAAAACTAAAAAGAAAACTTTCATGATGGATAACTTCATGATCAGGGACCTCCTTGCAAGGCATCACTCAACAGAGTTAAATAAAGAAAGAAATAATGAACCTAATACCTAATATTATCATTTGACATTTATTAAATGCTAGGAAAAAAATAAAAAGAATATGTTCCATGCTGTTAGGGCATTACTGTGTTTGTAAACCTTTGCTGTTGGCAATAGGGTTTAAAATTAAAGAGCCCATTTTCTGGAACCACACTGCTTACACTTAAATTTTATCTCCATCAGTTTCTAATTGGATGTTCTTGGTTTCTTAAGCTTGTAAACGAGAGATAGTAAAAGCATCAACCTCACAAATTTGGTATGATGTTTAAGCTAACAAGTACATGTAGAATGCATGGAATATGGCCATAAATAACAACTAAATCAAACTATTTCTTTAAAGAACTTAATAATTATGAATTTTTAAATTAAGGATATATACATCAGACTTTTAAAAAATGTTCCTCTATTGCCAGACCTAAAGCATCATCTTTACTGTAGTCTTTTCATATTAATTAATAAAAAAAGGATATATGCTCACTTTAATCAGACTTGCTTAATTCCAATACAACAAAAAAAGTGAGACATTCTTAAATATATCTGGCCCAATGAAGAAGGTTAATAGCCAGGATATTTGCAGTAACTCATAAGCATGTATTCTTGAGTGATATGTCCTAAAAAAGCACTTGCTCCTCTACCATTTCTTGGGAACAGTAGCTTATGGCAGTCAAAAACCTGAAACTTTCACATGGTCCTCATTATGAACAGGAAATGGGGAATTAAGCAGAATCAGAAAAGCAGATGTTGACTCTGAGTCAAGAGTCAGTATAAGACCTCACAGAAAGAGAATGACTCATGGTTCTATGCCTCTTAGAACAATGTCCAATGTGACTAACATGCTACCAAATTAAATGCCTGCTCCAGGACAGTAAAAAAGATGGCCTTGGATTTTCTAATGGACATTTCAATAAGCAAGATTGAGGTAAGGCAGAGAGAGATCCCAGAAGGCTGGGACATTAGGGGTTATGATGAAGATTCTCGGCGGGGAGCGGGGAGGGAGGGAGACTGGAAAATAATTCTTTAAAGCTGCCTTCTTTACATTTACATGTCTTCTGACTCTCTTCTCTGCCCTGGAATATAAGATGGTGCCAAGCAAATGAGGATGAACTTCTGCTCTAAAAAAGCTATATAGTTTGCTAGTTTGCTAGTGATTAATAGATAGATGGATAGATAATAGGTTATATAGATAGGACATGTATCATTTAATATTCAGAGAGGTTAACAATTAAAACATTAAACTCAGTGAAGAATAGCTCTGCCTTACTGATTTTCCATGTCACTGTCTCATAATTTAGGGGAAAATCTCACCTATGATCTGCTTTCAGTCTTTATTGAGTGATCATGACATGCTGAGCACTATGCTGAGACATGTACGCATTGTCAAGAGATTTGTGTGCATTCTACAAATTCAAAGTTAAGTGCTATTATTATCCCCATTGTATAGATGGGAAGACTGAATCTCAGAAAGAAAAAGTGAATCTCCCTAAATCACACAATTCACACATGTGGATTTGTGATTTCAAACTCAGGTCACCCTGATTCCATCCTGAGTGCTTAGGCTTTACCATGAAGCCACCCTCAAGTCAAGCCTTGAATTTTTGCAGTGGATGCCACCTGGGCAGCTTTCATAAATCCTGGTGCCCAGGCTGCACCTGGCACCAATTCAGGAGGAATATCTGGGGTGGAACCCAGGCATCTGTTAAGTTTTTAAAGTTCCCCAGATGAGTCCAATGTGCAGCCAAGGTTGAGAACAACACACATGTATTCCACTTAAAATTTCATAGTTTTGAATATTTTCTTTACATAAATTTTCTTTACATAGTAGCCTCTCATTTTCATAAATGAAAAAGATATTTTTCTTGAAAATTTATGTCCAATTTATGTCTAACTACTCTCAAGACTCTGGAATGCTCCTGGAGAAACCTAATCCAAATGCTTATTTCCTACTGTCATTTTTTTCTTGGTTCATTACTTTTTATCTTATGGATCAGAGTATTTCAATATATAGTAAATCTACAATTAACAATAGCATGATGGTTAAGGGTTGAGAATTTGGAGCTGGCATGTTTAGGTTTGAATCCTAGCTCTATCACTAACCTTGTGCCTCTTTGTGCCTCAGTTTTATCATGTATAAAATGGGGCTGGTAATAACAGATGACTTACAGACCTGTGTCAGAATTAAGTTGCATGGAAAGAAGTCCCAGAATAATTCCTGTCACATACTAAAAAAATCAATAAATTTTAGTTATTATTGTTATTTTGTGCATAACAAGAGAATGTGTTTTCCTTTGTCATGTGCATATTCATGTGATAAGGACCTAATCATATCTCACACTTGACAACTCTCCCCAAATCTAAAAAGTCATTTTTTCTCATCAGAACTAGGCACACAAGGACCCTCTTTGCAGTGCTGGAAAACTGACTGCAAGCTTCTTTTACTTTCACCACTGAACATGCGCCCCAAATACTTGTCTCAATTCTTCTGATCTGCAACTATTACTGTGCACCTATTTTGTTGTCTTAGAGCAACACTCAAGCAAGTCCGCTCCACTCCCATGTAGACACTGTCCTAATTAAGACAAGTTCTAGGTCTGGTGTAGCACCTGGAGCTTGAGTCTATTTTCACCTGTGTCATTTTATCGCTGCCTCCCACAGGATCAGAATTAAGGGGCACTTTGCAGTGGATACAGTGGTGAAGTTTCAGGCCTTCCAATATACACTCAACAGAACTTTGACTCTCAACTGACACAGTAACATTTGTATCATAACCTTACAAGGCTTCTCAATTTAGTCATGAACACTGTAACATATATTTTGCAGCCAGACTCTCCTTTTTTCTTCTGGTTTTCTTTTCCCTATAGATCTCAGCCTAAAGGCTATAGATTTTTTTAAGTGAATGACAAACTATTTTTTATACATCTTTTCTTATCTCTATGCTGCAGTATATTTTGTTCAAGCCATTTGTTTTCTTCTTTTCTCTATTTCTGTCAACATATGCTATTCCATTTCACCTCTGAGAGGTATATCTTTTAAAGATGGCTAAGAATATTTTTAAAGAGAATGCGAATTGATTCTCACATACAGAAATGATTCATTAGCTTTATTTTGAAATTTGAGAACCATAATCAAAATCCACACAGAGAAAAAGATAGGGATATTCACAGAGGGCCTAGTCAAGTTCTAAAGGCTTGAAAAGAAGTGAGAAGATGAACCAGAAAAGTCCAGAGTCTACACCGAAACAGACTGTGAAGCATAATATCAATAAAGGCCATGAAATAGCCAAATGTGCTACATTCTCTCAAAGTTCAGATGCATATCGTAGCTGAGGGATATCTGATACCACAGGCTCTGTCCAGAAGGCCAAAGCCAAGACCAAAGTAGTCTGCTCAGAGCCATGGCAGAAGCCTGTCTGGGCTCAGCCAGAAGTTAACCAAAGCAAGATGAGAAAAAATTTCCCTATTACTAGGAAATCAATCACTTGGCATTGGGGATATTTGTCATACATCACAAAAACAGTACCAAGGAGTACACGGTGCACATTTGGAAAAACACATCAAGCATTAAATGGTGCCTTGGTGCATTAACATGTCCTGGTAACCTTAAACACGTCGCATAATTTCCCAAATTGTCTACATTATATACAGTGAGTAGCTTGACTTGCTCACACATTTAGACAAGAAACTATCATTCCAGACATCTATGATACAATAATGTCATCCCCATTGGCATATGTGCAGTCGCAGTCCTTGCAATTTTATACTTTAGTGCCCATTCTTTAAAAGTATACATTTATATGCTATTACAAGAGAAAAGACTTAAAATCTTATTATTCTAGTACTCACGTCCAAAATTCCTATTGGAATATATATCAGATATTGACCACATTATACTAAATCATAACCTCTCTATGGTTTGTACTAGTTATAATAGGACCCAATACTTTTACATTTCAAAACAAGGGTGGATATAATGGAGTTTTTATACCAGGATGGAGCTGAGCTATTACTACTAAGCCTATTATTCTACAATGCAAGAAATTTAGGCCCATGTCAGAGCTAGAAAAAAATCCCTCTAACTCAGTGTTCTTCAAACGCTTTGAATGGTGTGACCTGTTTAAAGGAACCACACAGAACCTCAGTGTCTTCAATTCTAAATGGAATAGTATCCAATTGCTTTCCCTCAGAGAACTGTTACGAGGTTAAAATAATATGACATAAGGAAAGATCATATAAAATAAACGGAGATTTATAACAGTAACATTATTATTTCTGGCTCTAGTACTAAAAGAGCTATCTGATATTTCCATAAATATTTTTTCTCCAGCTTCATTAAAGAATCTTTAAAGCCATAATTACCTTAAACATTATAACCATTATAATGTTTTATGAAATTATTTTTATGAAAATTTTGCCTACTTTATAGATGTCAATTTTCCAGCCACATTTTTGCAGGTGTGCTCGGAAATCAGATACAGACTTACGCTTTTCAGTCCTTTAGCCCTTAGCATAAACTACGATGGCTAACAATTTCCTACTAAGAGAACATGTTTCCATCTAGAAACTTGATCTTAACAACTAGGACCTTATAATCCTCCAAGGTCTTCTGAAGGTATTAGCATACCCACACCTTGCTGAGGAAGGGACTTGATGATAGAGAGTGGGGACTAGTACCAAATCCCTCAAGTTTCTAATTCAGCTGCTTCCAACAGCTCCTCAGAACCACTCAGATTTGCTGCTTCTTTCCCCTTCAGTTTTTACATTTATAATTATATTATTTAAGGTTATCAATTAACTCAGCCAAAATTCTTCCTTCATTGCCGCATAAGTGGATAAGGAGTCTTTAATTATTAACAGAGGCTAATAAAACGATGTCAATTTTTTTTGTCGGTGTTTTAAAATATTGAGAAGTCTCTCTCCAGAGATGCCTGATTCATATTTTCTTACTTCTTGGAACTGTGTTTCTGTCTCTGTGCCAAACAGTCAACCAGAAGCGAGGAATGGTGAATGCTGCCACTAGCTTTTTACCCAGCTGTGTGAGCAGCATGATACAAGTTCCCTCTGTGTCATTGGCTTTGCCTTATGCAAATCCCAGTTTCTGTCCTCGGTGTCCTCCCATGAATACCTTAGGGAGAATTCACTCAAAACAATGCTAAAGACATTCCAGATCCAACGTGTTATCTGAATTCTCCTTGATAATCGTACTGGATAAATTTGAGAACGTGCCAAACAAAAATGGTTTCTCTTCATAAAATTCACCGATTAGTCAAATTATAGGGGGAAAAAAACAGGCAGAGACCGCAGACTTTCATTAATTGATTCTGAGGTTATTCATTCATTCATTTATTCATTCATTCAATTTGGACAGCAGCTATAACAAAGTGATTCTTCACTTCTCACTCCACAGCACTTTATTATTATGGTTCTGTGCATAGCTATCTGTTCATGTTTCCTCATTTTCCCTTCATCCTCCATTCCCAAATATTATTCCTCTTCCTTCACAGGCACCCACACTGACATATTTAATGTATGTCCCTCTAAGCTATCTTCTGTAAATTAATTTACCTGTATATATACCTGTAATACTTATGATTTATACGTTTATAATGTACACAAAATGTTTGTTCTGGTTTTTTTCAACATAATATTTGGAGCACTATTTAAATTATAATATGCAGATCTGTATCCTGCCTTCTGACCACTGAACAGTATTGCAATTATTTTGTGGTCATTCACATTTTATCACCTACTACTCTGATGTACTTCATGATTAGAGACAGTGACTATAATACAACAGGTATACTGAATACACTGAATACACTTGTCCTCCCAGTGGAGATTGGGAATTGGGCAGCGGTTAATGAAAGCTAAGAGTAGAGAAACTATTCTTTTTAACGGGAGGAAGAAAGAGGAAGGCAAGCATCACTCATCAGGGCTACGCTGGCTGAAATGGAGACAGAGGACAAGAACATTTCCCCAGATTAACTACTACAGTTAATCCACTGCTCTGTAATTTGTGTGAGCCCTGCCTGGCCTTGTCCATTAAGCCCATCCTATCTAGATAGGCCGAGAAGATACATTTAAGCTGCTTCTTCAACCATCTTCATTTTCCTTTTTCCAATCTGTTTGGAATTCCATTCCCCATATTTCACCTACAACTTCGTGCATGCACTTTGAATCCCACACCTGATAAAGCTCTGGCAGGGCTCACATAATCCCCCTTCATCTGGGATTTGCATTCACGCTTCAGACCATTGCATTAAGCTGCTCCAGGAAACAAACAGATGTCTCAAATTCAAGCTTAAAGGCCATCACCAGTAATCAATATTTCAACAGAGTTTGCTTTATTAAAAGGAATAGAAAAATATGGATCAAATAAACAAAACTGATAGTAATTAGCAAAGTCAAGTTTTGGGAGATATGAATGGTGAGATGCCATTCCTCTAGCAAAGAAAATCAATGGGTAGTACATTACCTTCCAAATATCTGATTAGCCTACCCTAATTGGACTATCACAAATCCACGAGAGATTTATTACAATACCCTATATTTCATCTTTACTGCCCACATTAGACAATTTGATCAATTGGCCTATATATTCAGTCATCCTTAAAATTTTTCTAAAAATGGACTCATTTCATTGTGGTATTTCACTAAGGATTTTTCTTCCCTGGATTTTTTCAGTGATGAGGCTATACCTGAAAATTGAAACAGAATGCCCTAATACAAAGAACGTTACATAAAAAGAAATGTTATTAGTTTTAAATGAGTTGGGGATGCAACACTTCTCTCATGTGATCTATAGGAAACATTCTAGTTACTGCGTCTTATATGCAGACCCTGTTTTGAATATGAAGAGTACAGTGATAACTAGTACATGATCAGATTTTCAACTCATTGTTTCTATTTACTTTTCCTAGAAATTTCAAACCAGATTATAAGATTTATAGACTATGATTATAATACAGTTTTTATTATCAGATAGATGCTATGCAATTTACTATTAAATATCAAATCACAATTATTGCAATAAGACACAATTAAGCAAAAAGACACATACATGTTTTAAAGTACACACATGCAATATGCAGAAGAAAGGAAGAGAATAAAGAAAATATGAAATCAAAAGAGGAATTAGGAAAAATGTGTAAGTGGCTATTGCTATTCACCGTCTATCATGGACTAAAATGTCAACTGTTTTGTGACAGAGGCATATAAAATAAAAATTTAGATCATATTATAGTCTTCTTATCTTGGGAGTTTTTTTCTATTCATTTCAAGTGAAGATTAAGAAACTAAATCCAAGCCTTCACTATTTCCCTGCCTGCTTCAGTCTGTGCTCCATTCTGCCTAGTATTTATCTTTTACTTTCCCCTGTGATTATAAACCAGGAAAGTTCCTCATTCCTTAGAGGATAAGGCTAATCTTGAGCAAACTTGTTTAAACTGGGACACACACTTGTCTGTTTGGCTCCCTCTCACTTTCCATCACGTGCCCCCCTCTACAAATACATAGATTATTTAGATTCTGTAAGCAACCCTTTTTTTTCCTCTGAAATTTTACTCACCTTATTACCTTTATCTAAAACGTCCTTTCCCCATTGTCTGCCCCACAAAATCTTGTCCGTCAAAGTTTACTCCAAATGCTACCCCCTCTGTATGACATTCTTGGAAACTTCCCCACTTCCCCCTCCTACTGACAGAATTAGTCACCTTCCCCTCGCATGTACTTGTAGGAGATAGGCAGTTTAGTAGTGCCACCATGATAAGCATTAGATAAGTATTTGAGTCAGCAACTATACGGTCCCCTGTAGCCATAGTCTATCTACCCTCTTCCTAGACTATATAATAAATACTGAGCTTTGAGTGTCTGTGCTGAAAGAAAAGACTGAGACAATCATTTATCTTTAGTCCTAATAAGAAATAGGATACAAGTTTCCAAGTGGAGGAATTATGTGCCTTATCAAATTGTTGAGAAAATCTATTCGTCACTTTTACCACCAAAGACACACAAAATACCTCGGGACTACAGCTAACTGCAACAATTTTTAAATACCCCTGAATTTTCCTCAAAATGTTAACCATAGTGCAATGGAGATCCAGACAGTTCATATTTCAAAAATGTCCTAATTCTCAATATGGGAGATTTTATTTTGAGAATTCTAGATACTCTACAACCTTTTATCACAACCCATGTGCCAAGATCCATGTCAACTTATAAACAGATTAGCATATTCAGTTTTGTTTATATTTGCTTCCTCGAGAACATTAGACATCTGGGTTGAACATCCAGGTTATAGTTACAGCAAATATACAAAATCCATACTGAGAAAGCCTAAAATATTTCTTAATGCCATAATTTCCCTATACCTCTGTGAGAACTGGTGACAGAGTGTCAGCTCCCTTAAAAACGAGGGGATCTCAAGTGCAACAGTGGGTGAGCCAGCTGGGGCCTGGGAACTAGCATTCCAGGGAGAGTGCTGTTTACACGGATGCTGTCCTCCTCTTCCTCCTTCTCTATCTAGTTCTCTCTTCCCTCTCCTTCTAAATAACCATATTCTATTTATCACTCTTGCTAAAAGATTCCAACATAGCAACTCATCTGGAAACAGTTGTATGTTGGCTATTACCGTGCTTTCCAAAAACTTCAACGGTCCTGTGTGTGTGTGTGTGTATACATTACATTACATAAAATGCCTTTGATATTTGGGAAATTGTAGCAATGAGGAAAAAGAAAGCCACCAGGACAATGGCAGCTCTTGGTATCAGTTATCAAGAGGCTACAGGGACATCAACCCTCTCACAGGAGCTAAGAAAGTATTAAGACTTAGGTTTTAACAAAGAGTTTGGGGAGAACCTGGTGCACTTTGCTTTCCTTTGCATGATAGGTAACCTAGGAGAGGGCAGAGCTGTGATCTGAATGAAGATATTTGTACTTAAAAATGCCAGTGCCAGAGTAAACTTAACAGGACATGAATATCCCTAGGTCCTAACCCAACTCCACCTACCATGACAGTAACCTTACCCAAATGTGACAGCATTAGCTACTACTGCTTAACAAAGTACATGTTTGTCTACTTGAAACAACCATCTATTTGGCCACGATTCCCTAGTTCAGCAACTTAGGTCGAGGTAGGCTGGGCAATTCTTCTTAGCTTGGCTGGGCTTCCTCTCTCATGCATCAGCTATCATCCGGAGGCATGGCTCTGATATCGTCTAGGCTCTTCCACATGTCTTTGCCCTCTGCTGGGAAAACTGACTGCCATTACTCGGATTGAGGCAGTCTCTCATCCACAGCAGGCTTGCCCACTCCTTTCCATAGGGCACAGGCAGGGTCCCAGGGACTAAGTGGAATCATACTAGACTCCTTAAAGCTTAGTCTCAGACTGGCACAAGTTTTTACTCAATACATACTGTTTGAATATAAGCCATACTGCTACCCAAATTCAAGAGGAAGGGAAACAGAATCCATCTCTAGCTAAGAGATGCTGCAAAATCATATTGCAAAGGGGCATGAACTCAGAAAGGAGGGAAGGATTGTAGTCACTGTTACATTACTGTTCCTATACATTAGTACCACTGTGTGGCATAGATGTATTGTTTCTTATTCCTGGGGAATCACTGATTTCATCTGTGTATGATTTAGCCCATCCGTATATATATATATATATATATATATATATATATATATATATATGGATGCCCATCCTTAATGAGCTAGTGCTGATGTGATGCATCCCTTTTTGCATCATTGTGCCACATACCTGTGGAATGCTGTGAACTCTAGCTTTAGCTACCAGCTTCTGTTGACATAGAAGGTTTAAGGAAAAAAAAAATTCCACTTGTTACTATCTACTTGCTTGATCCTACTCATCAGTGGCCCAAGAATTTATATAGATGTTTACAGGGTTTTCAAACACAGATTCTTGAATTCAGATGCTAATGCAGCTTCAGTAGTTGCAGAAAAGAGATGGCCTATGATGGCCTATGATATGCTGACCTGCTAGAAGCCTAAGCAGAGACTAATCAGCATCAAACACACTTCAGAAAATAATCAGTGGCCACACACATTTACCTTCCTATCAGACTCCAGCAGTGATATCATTAAGATTCCCAGAATGTTGAGACAGAA
Organism: Phoca vitulina; assembly: GCF_004348235.1. Lineage (NCBI taxonomy): Eukaryota > Metazoa > Chordata > Mammalia > Carnivora > Phocidae > Phoca > Phoca vitulina. Next base: position 12,039,302 of record NW_022589713.1, on the reverse strand, counting down.
GTATGCCACATGATATGGAACAGGCCCTATACAAAAACCCTTGGGACACGTAGGCTTAGATAGGGGTGCATGGCACTGGGAATCCATTCAAGAATGTAATGATTAATGTTATGGAGAGTGCTTCTTAAGGATACTGATGTTCAAATGAGAAAACTGACCCAAACACGGGCAACCTACCAGTTTGGGAAATAATGAGATTAAAATAGGATTATCCGTTGTGCAAAGCATGACCTGAGATATGAGGAAGATTCTTAAGCCTCTTCCTACAACATATCTGGGCCTGTCAAGTTCTGTAGGTCCTCTTTTCCTGAATGTAAAGTCATTGTTGAGCTACATGGGGAATGACTTAAATTGGCCAAGAACAAATGAAAACACACGCCACCTTTCTGAGGTAAAGAACAGAGATTCTATTATGAAATGGTTATCCTCCAATTTCTTAGTGGATTTTAACTCAAGGTACTTTAAAATATACTGATGCCTGTGACCCACCCCTAGAGATTCTGACTTAATTCATCTGAAGTGAGACATAGACATGTAGATTTATATATATGCATATATACATACATATATAATTTATTTGAGAGACAGAGAAAGGGGGAGGGAGAGAGAGAGAGAGCATGAGCACAAGCAGGGGGAGCCAGAGGGAGAAGGAGACTCCCCACTGAGCAAGGAGCTCATTGCAGGACTCGATCCCAGGACTCTGGAATCATGACCTGAGCCAAAAGCAGACGCTTAAACAACTGAGCCACCCAGGTGCCCCTGACATGTAGATTTTAAAAACTGCTTAGATGATTCTAACATGGATAGATTCCTCACTTGAATAGGGAAGAGGAATTATAGAAATTGCTGGAAGTTGTAAAGGGAGTGACTTCCTTCGTACAAAAGTTTCAGAGATGCTTGTTCAAGTTGTAAACCATTAGGACATCCAGGGAGCAACAGACTATAAAAAGACTGACACTACTTACTGGCTTGCAAATCTGTCAAAATTGACTTTCCTGAAAGCATTATTCATACTTGTAGAAAAGATGCCCTATTGGGGCTATACTCTCTTGTCATAAAGCAGACACAGGAAAAAAAAAAAAAAAAAGCTTTAAGATCTCAGGTTTATATTCTTGCAGCTAATAATGGGGCAGGACTGTCATAAAGGATGGAGTATTTAATATTTAGACTATAATTCAAGAGTGCTTTGTTTGTGGGTTTTAATTTATACCGAGAAATTTAATAAACAGAAGGGTTTCATATTGATTTTTATGTTGCTGGCATTGTATTTATCGTATTTATGTCATCATGGGTCACCTACACAGTCTCTACTAAGCTATTTTGGACTGTATAACTAAGCATAATTTAATGTGAAAAATAGAATAGGGATAGGATTTGGGGCTCAGATTCTATGTGGCAATGGGTTAAAAGGACACAGCAATGGGGATACAGGAGGACATAGATCTTACTACATTTCCATTGTGATCCCTAAGAGGAAATTTTTACCAATTCCACATTCTGGCGACAAGTGTCTACATCTATCTTTATCCTATTACTCACCCCTCCCCCAAGAGAGTGAGTAATGATTGGCGCCTGCTACCAGTGAATTCCGCAGAGGTAATGCCGAGGACACTCAGCCTTTCTCCTGCTTATGACCTTCTGGGCCAAGTGCAGTTGAACTTGTTCTCACAGTCCCCAGACACTGGGCAGACAAAATGCACCTCTCCCAGTAGGCCCACCCAGGTCTCAACCCTATCTCGCCTTCTGTGTCTGACTCCATAAAGAACAGGGTCAACCCCGCTCTATAGGCTTGTTGTCTTAAAACAGAGCCTTAGGTCACTCACCACACTCTACAATCCAACTTTACCAGCAATAAAGCTGATGCAATAATTTGCCTCATTTCACTCTTTGGGTCAATTTTTTGATTTGTCACAATCAAGAAAGAAAGATGAGAAAGCGAATAGTCCATATTATGACCCCCAAAACGTTGCTAAAAGTAATTAAATTAAACTAGCAAACAATATGACTCCAGTGTTCTCATCACTAAAATATCTTCAGGCACCTATACCACTAAGATTTGCTTTGAAAGATCCATATGTATATATGTGTATGTGTGTGTGCGTGTGTGTGTGTGTGTGTGTGTGTGTACAGGGATAGAGAAAGAGATCGAGAGAGGGAGAGCACTCTCAAAGCAGGTCACAAATATATATAAATATATATGTATAGTATATATATAATATACACACATATATCATATACACCATATATGTAAACTATATGTTTATAATACATATAAGTGTGCATATATACGTGTGTATGTATATTAAGACAATTTATCAATTAAGCTTATTAATTATTTAAATATAAGATTCTTACTTTGAAAATATTTTTCCATAAACACTAGGAATCCCTAGTGAATTTATAAGATTTTTCAAGAACATAAGAATTTTAGTGAATAAAGCAAAGGGAAAACAAACAAATAAACAAACAACTCCATAATTTACTCACCATAAAATCTGAAATATATCACTTGAAATCTGTTTCCTTTGCCTGATCTGTAAAAAGAAATAATATTAACAGATGCCCTTCCAAAAACAATTATTTCAAGGCTTAAATAAATTGAAAAGAATTAAATCCTTATGTGAAATTCAAAAGACCATGCAATTGTTATTGTATTTACTTTCATTAAAAATAAGTAAGGGCTTAGAATAAAAACCAGACTCTTCTCTCCAGCTGTTCATGATTTTATCGACCATGAGAAATTAGAATGCAATTTAATAAACTTATCTAGAAAATTACATGCTATTAACAAAAGTTATATTCTCATCAAAGTTGTAGTAACATCTGCAAACATTTTTAACCCATTCCTGAATTAAATTACCTAATAACATGTTCACATTAGCACATGGAGGCACTGTGGAGTTGACCAGGTCAGAACAGAGGCCCTAGAACTGGAGAGCTTGGGCTCAACTCCCTTATTAGTTCTGCGGCTTGACTGATCTGCTTAACGCTCTGAGACTCAGTTTTACTCATCTATAAAATAATATCTACCTCATAGGGTTGTTTGAAGGATTAAATTTGATAAGTATATACTAACAATTTAATGCAGTACCTAGCACATAGTACTCAGCTCTTATTAATAAAGAAGTGTTTGTTTTTTTATTAATGCTGTTTTTCATTTATTTTAAAATGTTATAAATATGCTTAAAGTGTTAATGTCTTTATAATTTTGCTGCAGTCTTTCTTGAATATTTCTGCCAAATCTCAGCTCAACTCATAATCAGGCAATAAAAAATATATAATAGCTCAGAAAATATGACTGAAATGTAAAAAGAAATAAAGAACAACCATTCAGCTAACCAAATATTATCTTGCTTTTTATATCACCAAGTAGCATAACTGAGATTTTGCACTAAATTGTCTTTTTTAAACTTACATGACTAAATGGAATAACTCTTTTGGCAGCTTGTAGGTAAATCCTTAGATATAGCTGTGAATGGCCAAATCACAAGTCCATATATCAGTCCACTTGTGTCTTTATTTTAATCATATATAATAGATTTATGATCCCTTTGATGCCAAATAAGCATTTCTGAAAGTCCTAGGAAAAGATCCAAGCATCTGTCTTCTCTAAAAGTAATCACATTAGGGGCACCTGGGTGGCTCAGTTGGTTAAGTGTCTGTCTGCCTTCGACTCAGGTCATGATCCCAGGGTCCTGGGATGGAGCCCCGCATTGGGCTCCCTGCTCCGCGGGAAGCCTGCTTCTCCCTCTCCCTCTCCCACTCCCCCTGCTTGGGTTCCCTCTCTCGCTGTCTGCCTCTGTCAAATAAAGAAATAAAATCTTTTAAAAATTAAAAAAAATAAAATAAAAGTAATCACAGCACACTGATGAATAGTAAAAGACTTCTGCCAACTTAAAAGAAACAAACTGAGGGTTCTAGAGGGGGGGTAGGGGGATGGGTTAGCCTGGTAGGGGGCACATACTGAATGGAGCACTGGGTGTTATACGCAAACAATGAATCATGGAACACTACATCGAAAACTAATGATGTAATGTATGGTGATTAACATAACATAATAAAAAAAAAATATGTCCAAAAAAAAAAGTACTAAATGGCAGAGACAGACAGGCCCTATCAAGCCCCTAAGAATATAGTTTTATTACAATTTATTATGGATATACCTAATTCAAAGTGCAGATTTTCCCAACACAACTTTGTCCAACAAGATAATGTATACTGTTACAATAGAGCCAACATCTACAACACTATTTCACAGTTTCCAAATTTATTCCTAGAAAGCTAGAACTAGCTCTAAAAGGTATTTCATCACCATTTGCAATTTTCAAAGCTTGGAAATATGAAATAGTGGATGAGTTTATTGACCTCATACCTTAAAAACTCATATTCAGTGATAAATGACTGTAGTGTGGCCACACTTGAAATCCACTCTGCCTTTGGGCTGAACTCAAATAATCTTACTGAAGTTAAAAAACAGGGCTAAATTAATAAAATTTTGAAAACCATACTGGGCGTGGAGCCTGCTTAAGATTCTCTATCCTTCTCCCTCTGCCCCTCCCCCCCTTTCTCTCTCTCTCTCTCTCCAAAATAAGTCATAAACCCAGGATGTGCTAAGAATAGCAAAAGACAGTTAGGAATAAAGATACCAAACAAGAAAAGGAAATTTCTAATTAATATTTTTATCTGGTTATACAAAACAGCCACAGGGTTAAAAAATAAAAACAAAAAAACCCACATATTAATGCAAGGTTCCAGAATATCAGCATAAATATATAATTAGTATTATGGGAGTAGATATATCATGGAAGGTGAAAAACTGACATAGACAAATAGTACCCAAATTTAATCTAGTGAAACACTAAGTCTGGGGCACTATGGATAGAAATGCTTTAATCCATATGCACAACCCTCCAAAAAAGAAAATTTTGCATATATATATGTACAAAATGCTTTTTAAGCATATACTTAGATCCTCTTAAAATTAACAATATGCAATCTCATCTGAATCCATTATCGAATGCATTGCAGCTTTTTGCCTTTGTGATTTTCTTTTTCAAAGAAGTGATACTCAAAATACAACTAACAAGAAGCGGTAGTTTGTGAGCCTGATTTATATGCACACACACACACACACACACACAGTTGAAAAATTAAAAGATTTGGAAACATTGTTTATCAATAAAATCATTTGTAGTTCAAAGGCAAGATAAAATATCATGGACTAGGATGACCAATGAAAATGTTCTGGAAATGGAAGAACTTAAATAGATTATTCAGGGATGGATTGAGGATTCATAACAATTTTATAAAAGAGAGGAACGTATTTGATATGAGGGCGATGGCATAATGAAAACATTTAACTGATTTATAAGGGAGCTATTTATAAGACTAGAATACTGTAATTGGACCAAAGTTTTAGGAAGTTAAAATGATCAGATATAAAAGTAAAATTTTATCCTGAAAAATGGGTATACTGAAAGAATTTTAGTAAGAAAATGCCCATAATGAACACTTTCTTAAGGATCACATAACCATCCCCTCTTGTTTTGAAGAACAACAGCTGAATTTTCCTTCGAAAACTACCCCTCCTAGACTCTTAGTCCACAGATCCATGATAAATGTGGAGTTCATCTCATCCTCCAGATTCCAGGAATAGGCACTGGTCCCAGGCCTGGCCAATTAATGTATTACCACCCCTTGGCCAGGGATGAACTCTTAAGACTTGCAAGGCCAGTATAACAGGACGGGGAAGTTTGTTGGAACAGTTGAAAAGAGAAAGTCTCATTCTGCTGGGTCTTCTAGACTATGAGGTTGTAAGCTGAGCAATGCTTGGAGTCACCAATAGAACCTGCTTGAGAATGAGGACAACACCAAGAAGAACTGAGAGATGGGAGAAATAGCTTACAGGTAACAGATTTCTTTGGGGCACCAGGATACATCTGTGCCTGAATACGGGTTTGATGCTGAGGTGATCAATTACATCAGAGAATAAATTCCCTTTTTGGTTTAAGCCAGTTTTCAGAATGGTCCTTAATTCTTGCAACCAAAAGAGGTCTTATTCACTAATAGAATGAACATGTAGGATTGTATCAAAAAACAAGGTCTGTAACAATGGAAAGTGAACACGCCAAGTTACAGAGTCAGCATTGCTCCAATAATTTACCACTGAGAAAGAAAAACACTTCCCCAGTATGGTACTTCCCTTAAAAAGAAAGATGGGTGGAGTAGGAAAACCATGGAATAAGGAATTAGTTTAACAGACAGCAATGGAAAGCAAAACAGCAGACCTCATAACACGACAACCAAAGATGGGTCCTGAGCTATCATCCAGGGAAAATGGTGAGCCATAAATTTATGGTGGAAACATACAGTTTACTGTTAAGAATATAGTTTTTGAATGTAACAAATATCATTAGAATCTAAAAGGGACTAAAGAAACATCTTGAAAAAAAGGCAATGTAGTTTTTGCACACAGAAAAGAAGCATGAAATATATGGTTCAGAGCATGAAAGTGGATGAAATGGCTTCAGAGGAACTGATTAAATCTGTAAAACTGTAAAATTTTTAAGTCAAATATTTCTGCCACCCATCCCATAAACAAAGTACACAGGATTCATTGTAACCCAGCCTTTAAAAGAAAACTTTAATAAATTAAAATTGTGATATTATTTCCAAGAGAACTTTGGAAAAAAAAAAACTACTACTATCCACCTGAACAGGTTTTATGTAAGAATTTGATATATAATGGTTTAACAAAGTACCTTCCAATAGGGAGATGCCAGTGTTTTAAAAGCTGACAAAGCTGTGTCCATTTGGGACTTTATGAGACAAACTGAGGAGCAAGTGGAGCTACTGTGGACCAAGTCAACTGCAGATTAAGTAAAGTATTTTTTCCAGTTTTTGCAAGGTATGTAACTTGGCTTCAATGTAATGATATAAATGTCCTTCTATATGTGACCTCAAAGTTTTGTGCTACAGAATTTTCAAAAACAACAACAACAAAACCCAGAAACCTACATAGAGAAGGAACATTCTTAGAGGGGAAAGAAGCTCCAATGGCAGGGACGGGACACACCTTCCACCCAAAATAATTTCTAGACAGCAGAAAAGGAGGCTTCAGGGAAAGCATGAAGAGGACTCTGTCTGATCCCATCCAGGCACAGTAGTCTCCAGAAATAACTGGTCAGGCCTTACATGAGGACCCTACAGGGATGCAGATGGGGACAGCCTAACAGCAAAATGTGGATATTAGTAGGATTGTTCAAAGCCAATGAGTCCCAGGGAAATTCTAAAAAAAAAAAAAAGAAAAAATATTATTATTAGCCTTTAGTTAACTAATCACAATTAAATGTGTAGACACAGTTTTCATAGGCAGAAAAAATTAGTAATGGAATCAGACATTCCACACAAAAATTTGAACAGCTGATAAACAACTAGAATACACTGGGGAAAAAGGCATCTATTTTGGTAGTAAGTTATATATTAATAGGACTAAACATGCTAGTTATCAATTGTCTGTTTAGTCTTGGGTAGATAGAAATTTTATTTTCCTCACAATATTGCATTTAGAAAAATTTTCATTTGATTCGAAAATGCTGACACTCTCTCTCAATCATTAGACAATATATCTTCTGCAGATACTTATATCACAGACATAAATATAAATGTGGGCAAAAATAAGATGCCAACTCAGACATGCCTTGAGTTTTTTAGTATCTTTCTTGTTTCTTTCAATATATTCATCTCCAAAGTTTATCTTTTCCATATTTCATGGTTAAAGTTAAGCTTCCAAAAATATTGGGCTTGTAAAATAATTGACACTAAATGTGAATCGTTTCTTGAGAAACTTGGATTAAACCAGGAAATAAAGTTCTAAGATTAAAATGGAAATCTAAGCCCACATATTTTACTATCTCCTTCTCCCAAAGGCAAAGGTCCAAGACTATTATGTTATCAAGTCTGTCCAGAAGTAAGATAAAGACAAGGGTAAGTAGCCAGGAGCCCTTTGAGCTTCAAAACTGTTTTGCATGTACTATAAGACAGACTGATGCAACAAACTGGACTGGGTCGCTGGGGAAAAGGACTAGGGATATCCTCACATCCCTTAACTATTGGAGCACTAGCCTCTAATTTCCCTGTCCTAATTGTAGTCCAGATGTCAGATTACAGGATATCTTATCTTTATTTAAGAGAGTATTTCTGTTAAAATTTGAAGTAATGAGAAGATAAGGCAACCAGCATAGTCTAAGAAAAGAGAAATAAGATATAGAGGAAGAACAAAGATATCCTCTGGAAGCCAGGCCAGAGTAAGAGAAGAAGCTGTGGTTTTTATTTTTTTATTTTTATTTTTTTTAAGATTTTTTATTTATTTATTTGAGAGAGACAGAATGAGAGAGAGCAAGCACATGAGAGGGGGGAGGGTCAGAGGGAGAAGCAGACTCCCTGCTGAGCAGGGAGCCCGATGCGGGACTCGATCCAGGGACTCCAGGATCATGACCTGAGCCGAAGGCAGTCGCTTAACCAACTGAGCCACCCAGGCGCCCGAAGCTGTGGTTTTTAATAGAGACTCTTTATGTGTCAGAAACTTATATAGTACCCATATATTCCTCTAAGAATTATTTTGGAGAATTTATTACAACTAAATCGAAAAATACTCAGAAATGGTTCTATTTCAAAAAAAATGGGCTAGAAATTTTATTTTATTTTTTTTAAAAGATTTTATTTATTTATTTGAGAGAATGAGATAGAGACAGAGAGCATGAGAGGGGGGAAGGGTCAGGGGGAGAAGCAGACTCCCTGCTGAGCAGGGAGCCCGATGTGGGACTCGATCCCGGGACTCCAGGATCATGACCTGAGCCGAAGGCAGTCGCTCAACCAACTGAGCCACCCAGGTGCCCAAGGGCTAGAAATTTTAGATAACAGAAAAGATGAAAAAGATGAAAAGAAATATGCTTTAGAGTAGTAAAGTGTTAACAAGAGAAAGATTTATAGAATTAAGACCAAGAGAAAAGGGTAACATAAAGCAGTGAACCCAGATTTGGGGCCAGTTCTCCTACAATGGCAGCTGGCTGTTCTAGTAGCGATGGCTGAGAAACTGAGCAGAACTTTCAACAGGTCACCAGCCTGGGAAAATGAGAACTGGATTTGACGGCAGTCTCGAGTGGGAGAAAGCCAGGTAAAACTCAGATTCTGGGTTGAGACACCAAAGATATACCCTGAGGAATAAGCAATAAAAGAAATAAACTTATTCTGGGAAAGACTGAAGACCATTATTTAAATTAAATCACTGTGTGACTTCATTAATGACATCTGGGAAGCCCTGGCTGCCTTTGGGAGGAGAAAATCAATTAAGTGAGCTTTGTCCACTATTTCTGGGAGTTGGTTTATATATGTATGTTAGCCCTGTTCACTTCATTCCTTGTCTCTTTCATTTTTGTCAGTACTTGCCAGTCTCTGATCTTTCAGTATTTCATCTTATATAGGTTTCTGATCTGCAATTAGTCCATTCTTATTTTCAGTTATTATGTTTTCAAGGTCTTGAAATTCCAATATTTTAAAATAAGTTTCAATCCCCTCTCAAGCTCCCCAATCTTGTCATATATTTTTAGACACACATTATTTTAAAATATTTGTCTGATAACTTCATTATCTGGATATCCTGTTCATTTGTTTCTATTTGTATTGCTTTTCTTGATTTTCAAATATTACAAATAAAAGTTGCAGACAGAACTTAAGGTATGGAATGGACAAAACCATTATCAAACCAAAGATTTAATAAATACTATAAACTACAAATATTACAGATGCACTGTAGGCACATTTTGTAGAGTAGGACTAAAAAAAATGACAAAGAGAATTTTAGAGTCAGACAAAAAAGAACAAAACATACAAGATTGTTAACTTTGTATGGACACAATATAATCCCTTATGAAGCAGGAATTTACAGAGCTAAAAGAGCACTAGATTTTAACATACCTCTTTCATTTTGCTCATAAAGTCAGCAGACTTAAAAGTCAGTAAGGATAGAGAAGGTTTGAATAACATGATAAGACAGTTTGTTCTAATGATCAGTGTTCTTCACCATAATCTGCTGAAGGATGTTCTATTATTTACATCCCTCTTAATTAGATGGGGGAAAAAAGTGTTGTTCATAGAGGTTACTGCTCTAGACAGTTCAGCTAATGAGTGCCAGAACTGGAATATAGACCCTGAACCCACGCTCTTACCTGCTACAAGTCCCTACAACCCACAAAGTCACATGTAAACAATGGAAGGAACATGGTTTTGCTTTGTAACAATTGGGCATAAAGATATCAGATTGGATTTTTTTCTAAGTTAAACTACAGATGACTTTGAGCTTCCTCGTATCATGAAAGCAAAGTGCCAGCTTTGTCCACCCCACCGACGAGATACTCTATGGAATAGAAGAACAGATTTTAGTTGAGAAGGTGGAAAAATATCTCAGTAAGATGAGCCAGATTGAACATCTATAAAAGAGGGGAAGGCATTACAGGAAAATGGAATTAGCATAAATCAAGACAGCAGCAATAACCAGCAGTATGGTTAGATCATAACACCACTGGGGGGTGAGAAGAAACAGAGAAGGAAGGGAAAAAAAAACAACAACAGAAAACAAGAGTGAAAACATTAATCAGGGTCATATTGCTACCATACTAAGAAGTTTGAACTTTTTCCTATAAAACATTGGTTCCCAAATTTTTCACAAGTTAAGAATCCTTTTTCATATCAGAAATCACTGTCAACTCAGCTTGTATGTATTATTTGCACAGCATCTCCTCCCTTAGGAAACTCACCTCCCTGCTTTCCATTGGAAAAATGAGACTGACTTATTCTTCCCAGCCACATATCCCAATGCCAACTACCTCAACAATTATTCCATGAATAAGCAGGGGAGACAATCAGAAGCCTCTTTGAGCCTTTTTTTTTTTTTTTCTTTCCCTTTTTTGCTGGAGCAATTGGGAGAGGTGCACTCTTCCTTTGGAATTAGAAGCTGTTAGGACAACGTAAGCTGGAACCCCTTATAGCCATTTTCACAGCCATACGAAGAAAGTCTTCTGCACTAAGAAAGAATGAGGCCAGTGAAGAAGAAGCAGAGCTCAAAGAAGATAAGAGAGGGGCCTAAAGCTAAGATTAGCCTCCAACTTCAGCCATTATGTCATCTACTTTGCCTACATTTGTGATACAATCTTGCAAATATGTATTAGGCATATTATTTCTTTAGCATACAGACAATGCTTGATGTGCTTGCAGATCTGTGGCTTCCTCATAATAAAACCATTATTCTTCCTGACATCAGGATTCCATGGGTTGGAAATCAAGCTACAGGCAACAGAAAGAATGAGAAGCTAACAAAATTACCAGACAAAGATAAATAAAATGACTAACTGTATTTTTGAGGTCAATTCATATTTCAATAAAATAATTATGGTCTTTTTATGTAAATTTAGTATTACTTGACTTCACTCCTTTTCCCTCTATTTTTGTCTAGTTATGTATATATTTAATACATCTGTTGGCATCGATTTATAATATTCAGCATTGTTCTCGATTTATTATGTTGAAAAAGGACTGAATTAGTTGAACTACATAGACATATTAATATATAAGTGTGGTCAAAATGGAGAAGCAACTTCAAAAAAAAAAAAAAAAAGCCAAAGCAGAAATCTATAGGAATGTGGTTAAAATTCACCCAGGCCCTTGCAAAATCATTTGCTTGGTGTCATTGTTTCTTCTCACTACTATTCTAAGTAAAAGTAACTTTTTTTTAATTGGAAAAACTGACATTTGGTGAAATTATTCATTTTGAGAATCAAAAGTCAGCCTTTATCAGATGCATGGTTTCTCTGGAAATGAGATGAGTTTTTTGATGTTGCCACCCTTAATTTTCTAAATGGAACAGATATTGTCTGGATATAATAGGTATGTGTCTACATGAATCCTTCATTTCTGAAAACAAACTTCCAGAAGTACTTGTCTTCATGTGAAAAACAAAAACAAAACACCATTGTTCCTCACAAGTACTATGATGAAACTTTCTCAACAAAAGTTGTTTTAAAAAAAAATTTAAAGTGTTTGTTACTATTGGCGCTGTTTTGTGATGGTTACTCTGAGTTCATGTCTCTAAAATTATCATTATATCAAAAAGATGATGCTCTTTGATATAGGTAAGGTGGCAAAACTTACAAGAGCTGAGGGACCTGCTTCTTCAGAGATACCTATTTTGTTACCAAGTGCTGTCAATTCTTTTAATGCCATTCAAAATACTCCCCCTATTTTGCCCCTATCTGATTTAACTGCCACTCCATAGATTGATTGTCAGACCTTTTCCATCTCACTGTCATCACTGCCTCCACATCCTCCTTGTTCTTCCTGCATCTCGATACAACGTGGTCCAATCTATCCAGAATACTGCAATCAGATTCATCTTCCCAAAATACTGTTTTGAGTAAACTTGTGCCACTGCATGCTGTACTTCTAAAAATACAATGTGTAACTAATTTACAAAGCCCAGCACAATGTTTTCAAAATTCTCCCCCAGCTCCTTATTTGAAGACTCCTGCTAAAACATGTCCATTTGTCATTTCTAAAAGACTTGTCCTTCTCCAGTGTTTTCTCCTTCCTCTTTCCTTATTTTCTTTCTGCCACTCAACTGCTATCCACATATTACACATCAGTCAGCCCTTCAGAGTTTATAAAAAGTACCAATCTTCTGCAAGACATTTAATCTCCCTTTCCAGCTCTTATTGGCCATTTCTTTCTCATTACATTTTTATATTTTATAAATATTTGTTAAATATAACACATTATATTTGTATTATACATACTGTATAACATGGTATATATCTATGTTGTATTGTATGGTAAGATTTTGAATAATTCATTACAATTCCCATGATGCCATCACTAGTTTTTTTAATAAATTTAATTATTGAAAAGACAAAAAGTAAATAGGTGATCTTTTTTCTTTTAATCTATGTATTAAGCTAGTGGGGAGAGGAATATAAAGTTTCCAAGATAAATGTTACAATTTCAATCCCAGTTTGAAAATTTTTATTTTCAATAATTCCCAGAGTACACATGTATAATTTGCCTTTTTAACTGAGACAAATACCAGGTGTTTGCTTCATCACCATCATTCATCAACCTATTGCACATACCCCATGTATAATCTCTTTAATTGTGCACAGAAGAAAGAAAATCAGAATGAATAGGTTTTGGCATATATGCCAGACAAAATACTTCCTACAGTCACAGACACATGTAATGCCTTTGAATATTTCATTCCATTTATATGTTCCCATTTCAACTCGATGACTCAGAGACTTTGTTTAATCTATTTGGTACTTCTTTCACTTCTTTTAATTCAGATATAAATGATCAGATACATTACAAGGGCCTAAGTAGTACTAACCAAATAATGGAAAATGGAAAATGTGAGTTTCATATTCAAAGCACTATTGTTTAGATCCCAACTCAATTTTGTCTCCTCTCACCTCAGTAACTTGGAATTTCAGGTTTCCATTCTTAGAAGCTCCTTTAGTTAACTCATCACTGCAGACTTGGTATCTGGCTGCAGTGAAGGAACATTGGTAATAGTGACAAAAATGGCTTCCAACAATTAATACTAAAGGCATGATAGAAAGATCCGTTTATAGACATTATAATGCTGTCTTAATACTTTCTGGAACAAGGTGTGATATAAATGAAGTCATCTTATTTCTTTCCTTAGGGAAGGAGTATATGCAGATCATTTTCTCATAATTCAGAAAAGAAATTTCTTCATTAGTTTTTCATGAAGGGCCTTATTTTTCTTTGTTTACAAAAACATTTGGTGGTGCAACTTTCACTGTAGCATCCAAATTTTGAAATCCTTCCTCCTTCCTACAACGAGTAAAATATGCCTTGATATTACCATAGCACAAAGATAAAAATATAAGCACTGAGATGTCAAAGAATGTGAGATACCCATAGAGACACTAACAACCTCCATGAGGAAAGACCAAACCCTCTTTCCAACCCAGCACCAACTTTTCCTTCTATGAATTGATTATAATGGCTCTGTGCGGCTACAGCCCCCAGAATATTCACTCCCAACAAAATGGATTCAGGCTAGAATGTGAAAATTATCTCCTCTTTCCTCAATACTATGTAGAGAAAAATCTGTCATCCTAATTATTTTCTCGAACCAGAAGAGGTGGGGAAAGACATGTGCCTTTAGCTGAAGAAATTTTCTTCTAATGTACCTGGAAAGTCATATGTGTGAAATGAACACACACACACACACACACACACACACACACACACACACACAAAATACTGAGGAATCTTAATAGAAAAATTGGCTGGTATTTGAAATTCATCACCATCATTTAACCTTAGTTAAATCACTTAATATTTCAGGATCAAATACCCAACAGAAACTTATAACCACTTACTCTTTCAATAAATATTTATTGAATACCTAAAACATTTCTGGCAATATTCTTTGAACAAAGCCGAAAAACGGTTCCTGCTGACACAGAGCTCAGTACTTAGCAGGGAAGATACATTTCCCATATTAATACATCATCCCCTCCATTTTCTGGGCCTCCTCCCCAATCTCAGATATTGATCTTTCTCCCTGCCAAACACCTGGGACCCATTACATACTCCCCCTTTTCTCTCACTCTGACATTCTCTTAGTAATCAACTTTTGCTGATCCTAACACCTAAAGCTGCTGTCTGTGCAAACAAATGACAAATGGGAAGCTCTACGTTCCCAGGTGAGATTGGTGCTGCCTGGAATTGAATTTAAAGACTGAATACATAGTCTGTTTTCTAATTACATGGTCACATCTTTACTTGCATTCTTGTCAAGGTAGGGCAACTTATGATGAGTGTATTTTAACTTTCAGTATACCTCATGCCAATAGTTTTGCATTTTTCTTATTTCCTCCTTTTCAATTTTGACTAAGTCCTCATTTATTTTCTATGAATGCCTCAGCATTCTTTCCATTTTCCTTTGAGTATAGGAGTCTTCATTTCTCTGTCTTAGCAGCCAAACCAGGTAAGATAAAGAGAAGTGATTTCCAGAAGGAAAATGTGATAGGTTGTGTTTGATGCTTGTTGCCCAATCACACTGCTTTGGTAAGTAAATATTTCCAATGCCTCTTTTGGTTTTCCTGAAAATTTAAAGCTAAAGAAAAAGACAGAATCTAAAGTGAGGTTGGACTTAAAAGCCTACACTTTGCCAATTATCATTCCTATATTTCAGGAAGAATTCTACAGAAATAATGCTTGAAACTTTTCACAGGAATATGTGAAATAAAAGGGCGAAAAAAAAGTATGTATCAATGGATTGGAAAGAAACTTTCTACTCTCAGCCCAAGAACTGCCAAAAATATGGAAATGGAGGGAGATAGGACTAAAGATGAAAACCTAAAAGTTGCATAACCATATACAGGGAAGCAGGCACTCTTTTCCAATTTACAAATGCACTATTGATTTGGGGTGGCTATACATTCCAGGCACTGTTCTAAGCATTGGCAATACAGAAGTAAAAACTCTTGGGGTGCCTGCCTGGCTCAGTCCGTTGAGCAGCCGGCTCTTGGTTTTGGCCCAGGTCATGATCTCAGGATTCTGGGACTTTTTCCCCACATCAGGCTCTGCCCTCAGCAGGGAGTCTGCTTGAGGATTCTCTCTCTTCCTCTCCTGCTGCCCCTTCCCCAACTGTGCTCTCTCTCTCAAATAAATAAATCTTTTAAAAAAAGAAGTAAAATTTTTTATGCTTTCATATTCTATTCTAGGAAACAACTGCTAAACAAGTAACCATACCAAGATGTTTATATTATTTGTCCAACACCATTTTAAAATGCTTTCAGTTTTTAATTTCTAAATATGTTACAAAATGTGATTTCCAGGTAAGAAAACAAAGAAAAATTTATATGCATAGCAAAAGAAACAATCAACAAAATGAAAAGGCAACCTATGAGAGAAAAAAATTGCAAATCATATATCTGATAAGGGGTTAATACCAAAAATATATAAAGAATTCAGAAAACTCAGTAGAAGGGAAAAAAAAAAAAAAAGGTCCAATTTAAAAATGCGCAAAAGGCCTAAATAGACATTTTCCCAGAAAAGACACATAAATGGCCAACAGGTACATGAAAAGGTGCTTGACATTACTAATCATCAGGGAAATGCAAATCAAGACCACAATGAGATATCACTTCACACCTATCAAAAGGGCTATCATCAAAAAGACAAAAGATAACAAGTGTTGGTGAGAATGTGGAGAAAAGGGAAACTGTGCACTGCTGGTGGGAATGTAGACTGAAACAGCCACCAAAGAAGTCTCCTCAAAAAATTAAAAATAGAATTACTATATGATCCAGCAGTTGTACTTCTGGGTATTTATCTAAAGGAAACAAAATCACTGTCTCAAAAAGGTATCTGTACTCCTATGTTTATTGCAGTATTATTCCCAATAGTCAAGATATAGAAACAACTCAAGTGTCCATCAACAGATGAATGTATAAAAAAAATGTGATCTTTAGATATAGATATATAATGGAATATTATTCAGCCCTGAGAAACAAAGGAATCCAGCCACTGCAACAACATGAATGCACCTGGAGAATATTATGTTAAGTGAAATAAGTCAGGAAGAGAAAGACAAATACTGTATGATATCACATATATGTGGAATCTAAAAAAGCAGAACTCATAAAAATAAAGAGTAGAATGACGGTTATCAGGAGCTGGGGAGTAGTCAAAGATAAGGGTGCTGGGCAGATGTTGGTCAAAGGGGTACAAAGTTCCAGTTATAAGATGAGTAAGCTCTGGGGATCTAATGTGCAGCATGCTGATTAGAGTTAATAATACTGTATTACAGACTTGAAACTTGCTAAGAGAAAAGATCTTAAATGGTCTCACCACAAAAGAAAAATGGTAATTCTGTGATGTGATAGAGGTGTTAGTTTTGCTATGGAGCGAATCATTTTGCAATATGTAAGGGAATTAAATCAACATGTTGTACACCTTAAACTTACATAATGTTGTATGTTGCTTATATCTCAGTAAGACTGGAGAGAAAAGAAATTATCAAAATATAGCTTAAATATTTCTAATGCAGAAACAGAAATGGAAGGACACAAAATTAACATTATATATCTACCTTGCAACTGCATTTGGTGTTTCATTTAATTTTCTCATCACTTAGAATAGTAATCCCTACAGAAAAACTATATACCTGTTCTTTGAACTTTATTGAGATTCGTGTTAAGACCCACAATGTGATATCAATTTTTATAAATGCTTTGAAAATATTTGTCCTATATTGACATTAGGTTAAGCTTGTTAATGTTCTTCTTCAATGATTTATATTTTTTTAAATTTAATTTTATTATGTTATGTTAGTCACCATACAATATATCATTAGTTTTTGATGTAGTGATCCACGATCCATTGTTTTTGTATAACACCCAGGGCTCCATGTAGTACATGCCCTCCTTAATACCCATCACTGGGCTAACTAATCCCCCCTCCCCCCTCCCCTCTAAAACCCTGTTTGTTTCTCAGGTCCATAGTCTCTCATGGTTCATCCCTCCCTCCAATTCCCCCCGCCCATTTTTCCCTTCCTTCTCCTAATGTCCTCCATGTTATTCCTTATGTTCCACAAATAAGTGAAACCATATGATAATTGACTTTCTCTGCTTGATTTATTTCACTTAGCATAATCTCCTCCAGTCCCATCCATGTTGATGTAAAAGTTGGGTATTCGTCTTTTCTGATGGCTGAGTAATATTCCATTGTATATATGGACCACATCTTCTTTATCCATTCATCTGTTGAAGGGCATCTCGGCTCTTTCCACAGGCTGGCTATTGCGGACATTGCTGCTATGAACATTGGGGTGCATATGGCCCTTCTTTTCACTACATCTGTGTCTTTGGGGTAAATACCCAGTAGTGCAATTGCTGGGTCATAGGGTAGCTCTATTTTCAAATTTTTGAGGAACCTCCACACTGTTTTCCAAAGTGGCTGTACCAACTTGCATTCCCACCAGTGTGTAAGAGGGTTCTCCTTTCTCCACAACCTCTCCAACATTTGTGGTTTCTTTCCCTGTCCATTTTTGCCATTCTAACTGGTGTAAGGTGGTATCTCAGCGTGGTTTTGATTTGGATTTCCCCGATGGCTAATGATGATGAACATTTTTTCATGTGTCTGTTAGCCATTTGTATGTCTTCTTCAGAGAAGTGTCTGTTCATCTCTTCTGCCCACTTTTTGACTTGATTATTTGTTTTTTGGGTGTTGAGTTTGAGAAGTTCTTTATAGATCTTGGATACCAGCCCTTTATCTGTAGTGTCATTTGCAAATATCTTCTCCCATTCTGTGGGTTGCCTCTTTGTTTTGTTGACTGTTTCCTTTGCTGTGCAGAAGCTTTTTATCTTGATGAAGTCCCAAAAGTTCATTTTCCTTTTGTTTCACTAGCTTTTGGAGATGTATCTTGAAAGAAGTTGCTGTGGCCGATGTCAAAGAGGTTACTGCCTATGTTCTCCTCTAGGATTTTGATGGATTCCTGTCTCACATTGAGGTCTTTCATCCACTTTGAGTTTATCTTTGTGAATGGTGTTAGAGAATGGTCGAGTTTCATTCTTCCGCATGTGGCTGTCCAATTTGCCCAGCACCATTTATTGAAGAGACTGTCTTTTTTCCATTGCATGTTTTTTCCTGCTTTGTCAAAGATTATTTGACCATAGAGTTGAGGGTCCATATCTGGGTTCTCTATTCTGTTCCATTGGTCTGTATGTCTGTTTTTGTGCCAGTACCATGCTGTCTTGGTGATCACAGCTTTGTAATATAGCTTGAAATGGGGCAACGTGATGCCCCCAGCTTTGTTTTTCTTTTTCAACATCTCCTTGGCGATTCAGGGTCTTTTCTGATTCCATACAAATTTTAGGATTGTTTGTTCCAGCACTTTGAAAAATGTCATTGGAATTTTGATCGGGATGGCATTGAAGGTATAGATTGCTCTGGGTAGCATAGACATTTTAACAATGTTTATTCTTCTGATCCATGAGCATGGGATATTTTTCCATCTTTTAGTGTCTTTTTCAATTTCTTTCATGAGTCTTCTGTAGTTCCTAGAGTATAGATCCTTTACCTCTTTGGTTAGGTTTATTCCGAGGTATCTTATGGTTTTTGGTGCTATTGTAAATGGAATCATTTCTTTAATTTCTCTTTCTACAGTTGCGTTGTTAGTGTATAAGAAAGCAACTGATTTCTGTGCATTGATTTTGTATCCTGCCACATTACTGAATTGCTGGATGAGTTCTAGTAATTTGGGGGTGGAGTCTTTTGGGTTTTCCACATAAAGTAGCATGTCGTCTGCGAAAAGAGAGAGTTTGACTTCTTCTTTGCCAATTTGAATACCTTTTATTTCTTTTTGTTGTCTGATTGCTGTTGCTAGGACTTCTAGTACCATGTTGAACAACAGTGGTGAGAGTGGGCACCCTTGACGTGTTCCTGATCTTAAGGGAAAGGCTCTCAGCTTTTCCCCATTGAGGATGATATTCACTGTGGGTTTTTCATAGATGGATTTTATGAGCTTGAGGAATGTTCCCTCTATCCCTATACTCTGGAGAGTTTTAATCAGGAAAGGATGTTGTATTTTGTCAAATGCTTTTTCTGCATCAATTGAGAGGACCATATGGTTCTTCTCCCTCCTCTTATTAATGTGTTCTATCACATTGATTGATTTGCGAATGTTGAACCACCCTTGCATCCCGGGGATAAATCCCACTTGGTCGTGGTGGATGATCCTTTTAATGTATGGTTGGATCCTATTAGCTAGGATTTTGTTGAGATTTTGGAATCCATATTCATCAGGGATATCGGTCTGAAATTCTCCTTTTTGTTGGGGTCTTTGCCTGGTTTGGGGATTAAGGTAATGCTGGCCTCATAGAATGAGTTTGGAAGTTTTCCTTCTGTTTCTATTTTTTGAAACAGCTTCAGTAGAATAGGTATTATTTCTTCTTTGAATGTTTGGTAGAATTCCCCAGGGAATCCATCAGGCCCTGGACTCTTTTTTTTTGGAGGTTTTGGATCACTGCTTCAATCTCGTTACTGGTTATTGGCCTATTCAGGTTGTCAATTTCTTCCTGTTTCAGTCTTGGCAGCTTATAGGTTTCCAGGAAGGCCTCCATTTCATCCAGATTGCTCAGTTTATTGGCATATAGTTGTTGATAATAATTTCTAATAATTGTTTCTATTTCCTTGGTGTTAGTCGTGATCTCTCCCCTTTCATTCATAATTTTATTAATTTGGGTCCTTTCTCTCTTCTTTTGGATAAGTCTGGCCAGTGGTTTATCAATCTTATTAATTCTTTCAAAGAACCAACTTCTAGTTTCATTGATCTGATCTACTGTGTTTCTGGTTTCTAATTCATTGACTTCTGCTCTAATTTTAATTTTTTCTCTTCTAATGCGTGGCTTAGGCATCGTTTGTTGCTTTTTCTCTAGTTCTTTAAGGTGTAGAGTTAGTTGGTGAATTCAGGATTTTTCTATTTTTTTGAGTGAGGCTTGGATGGCTATGTATTTCCCCCTTAGGACCGCCTTTGCAGTATCCCATAGGTTTTGGACTGATGTGTTTTCGTTCTCATTGATTTCCATGAATTGTTTAAGTTCTTCTTTGATTTCTTGGTTGACCCAAACATTCTTGAGCAGAGTGGTCTTTAGTTTCCAAGTGTTTGAATTTCTGCCAAATTTTTTCTTGTGATTGAGTTCCAGTTTTAGAGCATTGTGGTCTGAGAATATGCAGGGAACAATCTCAATCTTTTGGTATCGGTTGAGACCTGATTTGTGACCCAGTATGTGGTCTATTCTGGAGAAAGTTCCATGTGCGCTCGAGAAGAATGAGTATTCTGTTGTTTTAGGATGGAATGTTCTGTAAATATCTATGAGGTCCATCTGGTCCAATGTATCATTCAAAGCTCTTGTTTCCTTGCTGATTTTCTGCTTAGATGATCTGTCCATTGCTGAGAGGGGAGTATTGAGGTCTCCTACAATTAACGTATTGTTATCAATATGACTCTTTATTTTGGTTAACAGTTGGCTTATGTAGATGGCTGCTCCCATGTTGGGGGCATAGATATTTACAATTGTTAGATCTTCTTGTTGGATAGACCCTTTAAGAATGATATAGTGTCCTTCTGTGTCTCTTATTACAGACTTTAGTTTAAAATCTAATTTGTCTGATATAAGAATTGCTACCCCAGCTTTCTTTTGAGGTCCGCTGGCATGGAAGATAGATCTCCATCCCTTCACTTTCAGTCTGGATGTCTCTTTAGGTTCAAAATGAGTCCCTTGTAGACAGCATATGGATGGTTCCTGTCTTTTTATCCAATCTGCAACCCTGTGCCATTTTATGGGAGCATTTAGGCCATTCACGTTGAGAGTGATTATTGAAAGATATGAATTAATTGTCATCATGTTGCCTGTGAAGACGTTGTTTTTATAGATTGTCCCTGTAAATTTCTGTTGTAGATCACTCTTGGGGTCTTTCTCCTTTTATAGAACCCCCCTTGATATTTCTTGCAGGGCCGGCTTAGTGGTTACATATTCTTTCAACTTCTGCCGGTCGTGGAAGCTCTGCATCTCTCCATCCATTCTAAATGAAAGCCTTGCCAGATAAAGTATTCTTGGCTGCATGTTCTTCTCATTTAGTACCCTGAATATGTCTTGCCACGCCTTTCTGGCTTGCCAGGTCTCTGTGGATAGGTCTGATGTTATTCTGATGTTCCTCCCTCTGTACGTAAGGACTCTCTTCCCCCTAACTGCCCTTAAGATGGTTTCCTTGGTTCTAAGATTTGCAAGTTTTACTATTACATGCCGGGGTGTTGGCCTGTTTTCCTTGATCTTAGGAGGGGTCCTCTCTGCCTCTAGGACTTGAATGTTTGTTTCATTCCCCAGATTAGGGAAGTTCTCAGCTACGATTTGCTCAAATACATCTTCTAGCCCTCTCTCTCTCTCCACTCCCTCCGGGATTCCAATTATTCTGACATTGGAACGCTTCATGGTGTCACTTATTTCTCTGATTCTATTTTCATGGATTCTGAGTTGTTTTTCCCTGGCCTCCTCTTTTCCCTTTTTATCTATTATACTGTCTTCCAGATCCCTTATTCTCTCTTCTGTCTCAGTTACCCTAGCTGTTAGATTATCTAGATTGGATTGGATCTCATTGATAGCATTTTTAAGTTCTGCCAAATCACCTTTTATTTCTGCCCTTAGAGACTCTATGTTGCCATTGATTGATTTCTCCATTCTAGCCATTGTCTTCACAATTGCTAGCCTGAATTCCATCTCTGACATCTTGGTTATATCTGCATCCATTTGTAAATCTGCAGCATAAGTCATAATCTCTGAGTCTTTTCTGTTTCGGGGGCTCCTCCTCCTAGTCATTCTGTTGATGGGTGTTTGAGGGAATGTATAGAGTCCAAATTATTGACCAGAACCCAAGCAAGATGCACCTGTTTCCTTGGGACCTTAGGGTTGCTGGCCTCTTGCTTTCCCAGCCTGTCTTCTGCGGGAGGGGCCTGCCACGCTGTTACTCAGGCAACCCTGTTTGGGCGGAGTTGCCCTGCGCCCCGGAAGCGGGGGATGGGCTCAGTGGGAATCAGTCTTTGGGGCTTTTGTTCTCTGGCACCTTTCCCTGGCGGCTTTCCGCATCTCTTCCTCGAGTCAGAGCAGAAGAGACCGTTTCCAACCCTCTGCCTCAGAGCAGAGAGACCTCAGTCTGTTCTTCAGTGAGCTCTCCAGGCCACACTGTCTCCATTTCTGTCTGTGCTGCTATAAACTGCAGCGTCCTGGGTTGTGTGCCCCTCCACAGCGCTCCCAGTCCTGCCTCCTGGTCGGGGCACGTCTCTGCCCTTTGTGCTTCTAAAACCGCCAGCCGCTCCCAGTTCGCGTGCGCACGACTCTACCGCTTGGGGTTTCCACTCCCGGGGGTTGCAGTTGACCGGCGCGACCCCGGCGCACTGGGTTCCCGTCTCGGAGGCTGCAGATCGTGTGCGCGCGACCGTCGCTCCGGTTTCTGTCCAGGGGGGGCTGCAATTCACGTGCGCGCGATCCCGCTGGTCTGGTTTTCCACCCCGGGGGCTGCCCTAAAGTTCTTTCCCGACACTACGGGTCTGCGAGTCTGTGCCCCGTCTGCAGCGCGCGAGGCTGTCACTCACTGGCGGTGTAGGATCCCCACGTCCAGGCACCCTCCCGCCGCCGTTTATCCTCCGATATCTGCCCGCAGAATCACGGCTCTCCGCTTCGTACCTCAAAACCAACTGCCTGCGATATTCTGTTTGTAGAGATCCAGATCTTCTTACATCTCAGGCTGGTTTCGTGGGTGCTCAGAGTGGTCTGGTAGATATCCAGCTCAATTCTGGGGACCAGTTGAAATAGGGTCCCCTACTCCTCCGCCATCTTTCCCCCGTCCAATGATTTATATTATTGATAATATAACATATCCTTATTAAAATATATTATATAGAATATACTTCAACAAGTTTTAATCTATTGATATATTAATTTGAATACATAAAAGTTGTCAAACATGAAGGTGAATTAATCATTTTTTAGTTTTGTCAATTTTTGCTTTATATATTTTGAGGCTATGTTATTAGGTTCAGACAAGTTTAGAATTTTAATGTGTGATCTTGGTTAAGTAAATTGATTCCATGTGTCTTGGTTTCCTCCTCTGTAAACAGAAGCATTTGTTTCCGCCATGTGTCAGGGCCATGAACACTCTCGATTCACTTTAAATCTTAGATCATGATCCTCCAGATCATAATCTTCCAGATTCCTATTATGTAAGAGAAATCAGACAACCAAGTTTATCTGATGAATAAGTACAAGTAAATAAGGTATTTAGTAAGAAAAAGTGAGTTCTCTTTTGAGTATAGTACCTGAGTTTTCTTGCATGACATATGTGAGCATCTCTTTGGTAACACAGAACCCTCTATTACTAAATTTCAGTTACTGGAAAAAAATTATATTGGAGAAAAATTATATTTGCACCAAAAGTTTCTTAAATTCAATATTTGTTTTTAAATGGCTATGTTTCTCAAGTAGCAAATGGCACACAAGAAAAGCAATAGAGCAACAAAATACATCTGGAACTTTCAATCAACAATCTTTTCTATGTTTACTTATAATTTACTGCCAGAAATAAAAATCTCCCTCAAAGATTAAGAGAATAATCTTATAGGGTGCCTGGGTGGCTCAGTCGTTAAGCGTCTGCCTTCGGCTCAGGTCATGGTCCCAGGGTCCTGGGATCGAGTCCCACATCAGGCTCCCTGCTCTGCGGGAAGCCTGCTTCTCCCTCTCCTACTCCCCCTGCTTGTGTTCCTGCTCTCGCTATGTCTCTCTCTGTCAAGAAAATAAATAAAATCTTAAAAAAAAAAAAAAAAAGAGAATAATCTTATATCAATAGAAGTCAGGAGATGATGAATTGTGTATTCCCATACCACTGCTTAGCCAAAAGTCAACAAAATGGCCTTGTTGTCATTTATTAAATCAAAATAAAAAAGCTGTGGCAGTTGTGTGGGACATGCTTTGGAATGGGAATATTTCCCATTTTCCACCCAAAGATATGAGAGGAACGATCATTATTTTCCTCAACTGAGACTTATTTTAATGCATTAAAGTGCTTTCTATAGCAACAACTACAGAATATTGAGAATATAGCCAGAAATATAATTAGTTAAGGAAAAAAAAAGCCTGAAAATATTTGGAGATGTTGGAGATATAACTTCTATAAATTTAGAACAGGGTAATTCTGGAGAGCAGAATGTTTGCTCATGAATTCCAAACTTTAACTTCTTACATGTTTATCTTCAAGAAAACGTCAAGAAGAGAAAGCCCAAGATTTATGTACATTTCATTTTAGATATCATAAATTTTATCCATTTTTATGAGTTGTGTTTCATAAAATTTATCTTTTCATAACAGCTAAGCCTCTCAATATAACTTTCCTTTGACTCATACAGAGATAATAAAATTATACTTAAAAATATCTCCTTCTTACCTCACTCTAGAAACCATGGTGGTAAAAGAAAAGGATTTTACAAGTTTTCCAAGAATTGTGTTTAAAGTTAAAATTGATGGGAAACAAATTTATTTGCCAGTAAACATTCTTCCAAGACATCCTAATTATTAAAGTTTCTTATGCATGGTCGTTAATCAATATGACTACCCAAATGAATGATTTGTAGATTTTCTGTCATATTCAGATGTAAGGCAAGGAATTATGCATGTTACTTACACCATGTTTAAGTGGTAATAATTACAAATAGTTCAAAATTGTGAGAATTGTTAAAAAAAATTTATAAAACCATCAGACATATTTAATTATTCTGTACCCTGTCTTACCAGCCCTCCTGTGACACTGGAAATTCAGAGTCTAGTTCTGACACATTTGGCTGACATTATTAAAGTGAACCCAAAACATGCCATATTTTGATGTAGAAGTATGCATTAGTTTAATTCATCAGGCATTTATAGAGCATTTCCTAAGGGTGAGCCAGTGGAAAATCTTTTGTAAGTTTAGATTCCTGTGAAGTCTTCTTTTCTCATTTTCCTAAATTCCAATTATCCTTCAAGTTCCTGTTTGGGTCCCACATACCTGAAGTATGTCATAGCACAATAAAGAATGCAGACTCTGGGACTAGAAAAGCCTGAGTATGAATTCTAGTACTACTTATTAACTTACTAACTGAATGACCTTTCAAACTCATTTAAATGTGCAGGGGCTCAAAGTCCTCATCTGTGCAATGAGCACAGTTGTAATCTACCTCAGGATTGTTCTCAGGATTTGACAATATAAAACAGAACTTCAGAGATTATATATTTATTCATTGTGTGCTTTCTTTCAGCTATTATATGATAACAATACTATAAAGTATTAATGCCTAATTATTATTAGTTTCTATGTTCATTAAGACCATTTATTATTACTTCTCAGCAGTCCCACTGCTATTGGCTATGAACCCCAACTGTTTCCTCCTCCACTGTCAGCACGGCATAAACCTCAAATCTGATAAAAACAACCTCAAGAGATTCTATTCCCAAAAATTTTGTCATTCATAAATGAAAATATGGTTTCAAGTTTAAAGAAGGTTATAAGGACTCCTGGGTGGCTAAGTTGGTTAAGCATCTGACTCTTGGTTTTGGCTCAGGTTATGATTTCAGGGTCTTGAAATTGAGCCCTGCATCGCAACAGGCTCTGAGCTCAGCTGGGGCGTCTGCTTAAAGATTCTCTCCCTCTACCCCTCCCCCAACTTGCACTCCAGTGCATGCAACTCTCTCTCTCAGATAAATAAATAAATCTTTAAAATGAAGTTTATAAAGCTTTTGTGACACATCCAAAATTAACAAGGCCATTGGTGTTTGTGTATAAATGTACAATGGGACTTCATCCACTGTGCAATAGTATGAATATTCCTTTAGACACTTATTCATAAACTATCTTGGTTTTTTTCCAAATTTTCTCATTTTATAACATCGTGTTTAAAATTCAGATATAGTTACTAAAAAATGAGATGATGTTTTGTTTATTATATCTCTTTCAGCACCATATAATAGGGACACAAATATTTGACTAAGGATTTAGCCCATGTTCAAGTCCACGGCAGAATTTTCAAGAATACTTTCTCAGTATGATCTACTTACAGGGAAACTTTGCTAGTTCTGTAGAGCTATACACAATCTTTAAGATCCATATTTGGTGAAGTCTAATAAAATAATTCATAGAGATAAGAAAATTCCCCACAGTATGTTACTAGCTACTTCCAGACAATGTCAGGGCTCAACAGATGATGCTCTAAGGGAGGAGAGAGTTCGGTGCCCCCCAGAATGGGAAGAATGGATGTTAACTCCACCTTCCCAAGTCCAAGGAGATGACTGAACTGAATAGAGACTGAAGAAGTTTACAATATTAAAAATATTTTACTTCAGGAGCACCTGGGTGGCTCAGTCAGTTGAGCATCAATTCTTGACTTCAGCTCAGGTTATGATCTCAGGGTCATGAGATTGAGCCCTGCTTCAGGGTTTGTGCTGAGCGTGGAGCCTGCTTGGGATTCTCTCTTTCCCTCTGCCCCTCCCCACCCCACTTGTGTGCTCTCTCTAAATACATATATTTTACTCCATTTAGTGGAAGATAATAACTTCTAGGTGATTAAATAGAAATCAGAATTTTTCATTGTTAAGATTTACCAAGAAGTGATTAATTTGATTCAGGAAACCAAAACAACTATAGTATTTATATATTGGTTACTTGAAGTAGAAGGAACATGTATCTTAATCATATTCAAAATAGTCTCTTTATCATTAAGGATCATTAGACACAAGCAATAGAAAACAACTAGTTCAATTTTGCAAAGAGAAATTTATAGATGCTTACTGAGTTTCCAGAGAATCAACGAGAATCTGAAAAACCAAGTTTAAAGGAAAGGTGGTATGGGGGGCTAGAAAACAGGAAGCATCTTGTACAAAAACCAGTAAATCAGATCTCTTAAACAAAATGGATCTCCAACTACTTCAGCCACTTTGTTTCTTGGATCTTGATTCAACTCTTACAGAGAAAGCAGAAGAATGACCTAGCCAATATACCTGCACAGGCTGTGGCAAGGGAAAGGGGAGCCCTAGGTTTGTCCTAATAAACAGTGCTAACGAAGAGATCAACTCTCAAGGGGAAATTGAGGGTGCTGTTATAAAGACTAAATGAATGCCAAGGCAGCTGAAAACAAGGCAATGTTTATCTTTTTTATTTTGAATTTCTTCTTGTGTGGCTATCAAAACAAAAGCGTGAAGAATTACCATTCTTACACAGTTGTTAGTGCTACTTTTCAAATCATTTTTCTATTTTTGCCTTGAACTCTCTAGAGCTGCCATTACGGGTAAAATAATTATATTTATTTTAATGTCTCTAGCCCACCTGAGCTAAGTCTGTAAACCAGGCTGTTTCTAATGATATTGTTCAGACACTAAATGCAGAGTGAATTATAATCCTATGTTGTTTACCTGGATTTGAAAAAACCCAATACCTTTTCGGTCCACCTTCTCCTAAGAGTCAGGCTAACTCCTTAATTCCAGGAGCATTTAAATATTAAAATGAGGAGGATAAGAATTTAAGGATGTGAAGGAGGATGTGCAGATTCAAATAGATCAGAAATATTTTCAAGAATGTTTTAAACTTAATATATTTCCTATCCAAACTCAGTAAAAACCATTTACGACTTTTGGGCTGAATTCTATTGCTTCCATAAACAAATCCAATCCAATTTAGTAAAAAAAAAGCAGGGGGAGGGGAGGATTTACCAGGAAAACTTGAAATAGGTCAACTTTACTGTAATGACTGGAAAAATACTGAATGGAATAATCTGCCATTTCTCATTGAACACTAGAGTTAGACATAACCAAAATGGCTTTATGAAGGAATAACATGTGTCCTTACACTTGCCCAAGAAGCTGGCAAATCTTCAGTATAAACAGAAACAGCAGAAAACACCCAATAGATGCATTATGATTTTAACTGTCTCCACAAAACCACATTTAGCTACTTGCAACTGAAACAGAGTAAACAAAGGCATTATTCTATATTTGTTTTATACCAAAGATGAACTATTTTAGTGTGTTCATAAACATTGTTCTTGTAACACACACATGCACACTTAGTATTTGGGAAAGTTAGCTTACCTAGTGACTAAATATAGTGAACCTAATAAGGACTAAAATAACTTTCTTTACCCAATTTGCAGTAGGTTATATATTTACGTATCTTCACAATAAAAATATATAAAATATTGTTTCATATTTCCTTGAAGATATAGATTATGGATTATGATAATTGTTATATTAGACTGTTACCCCCAAATTGTATGGTGTAATTTAGTGCATCACTTACAACTTTAACTCATTTCTCTCCAAATATCTGTGTAGAATTTATCTAGCTACCTAAAAATCCATATAAATCCCATTCCAGCCCTCATATAAAATTAATTATTGAATCAGCAGATATGTTTCAACTTTTTCTCCTCTCTCTGGTACTTGAGATTATTACTCCTTTCTTTCATCTTTTCTCCCCACAATGGTCTCTTAATCACTGGAACCCTCTTTGTTCCATCCTTTTTCTCGTCTCACTCTATGCAGATTCTATGACAATTATCACGTTTTCCTGTAGAATAACAGCTCTTAATCAATCATTCTGATCTTCACAGCTCAACAGCCAATGGCCTAGCAGATGTTTCCATTTAGGAGTCCCCCAAATACCTCTGGTCTCAACCCCTCCACACTGGACACTTGTCTGTTTCCCACCTTCCTTATATCTGCCAACAGCATCCCCATCCAATCAGGATCTCAGTTCATCTTTTACACCATCCCTTATTTTATCCCAGATCAAACTTACCATGAAGTCCATTCAGCTCTATGTTCTTAATATCTTTTGATCCCCTCTCTTCCCATCTGGTCCCTCAAGACCTTTCCTTTATTTAAGCATCATTACCGTTGATCTCGAATATTGCCTTTCTCTGATTAAAACCCTTCAACAGTTCCTCAGAGCCTTTAGAAATCACTGGTGCTATGACGATTGGCTCATAACCTTTCCATCAGCTAGAGCATACTAGTGTCTCTAGCTTTAACTCCAGGCAGCCCACTCCACCTACTTGTCACACTCGCTGATCTCCTAAAAGGTAAATTCTGTCTGTTCCTCTGCTCATACTGTCATCTCTTTATCTGGCTTGCCCATCAAAAAAAGCACATCTTTATTAGGTGCCCTCCAATCACACATTTGCCTGTCTTTTCTGCCTAGAACTCTACGTCTTCACTTTCATTTCTGTATCTACAGCACCTACCACAGCAACCGATATGTGGTAAATATACTTAAATATCTTTTCTTCAATTCCATAAATGTCTACTTAAGTGGTCTGCCTTGGGCAAATTATTAATCTCTTTACATCACTTTCCCCACTGGCAAAATAAGGACATAGGATAGTGTCTGCCTTACAGTGTGTTTGGGAGGAGTAGGTTGAGTCTCCTACATGTAAAGCATTTATAACCATGCGTAGTACATAGTAAGTTCAAAATAGATACATTAGATATTATTCTCACAGTAACAGTACTTGTTATCATTCCTCTGCTAGTTCTTTGCAGCCACCTTATATGGAATTCTTTATTGAACATTTCAAGCACTGTTCTCTTGTAGCGCTTCCAACAACACGGGCCTGCGTGGCTTTCCTCTTTATAGCAATGTTAAACACCCTTAGCTTTCAGCAGCACTCGGAACATCCCTTTTCAGAACTGGTAACCATTTTCGACTTCCTTTCACTGTCAACACAGCACCTGTTCGAATAAACACCCTGGCACTATAGCACAGATATTAGGAAAGCAGCTTCCTCAGCTGGACAGCTTGGGTTTGAATCCTGACTCCCCCATTTATAACTGGCTCCCGCAGGGAAAGTAGTTTCTCTATGACTCAGTTTCCTCATCTACCAAATAAGGTTCAGAATAGTAGTCACCTCATAAGATCATTATTAGGTAAGACTAAATGAATTTGTAGTTTTAGCATACTTAGAATATTACAGGGAAATGGCACGCTCTTAATAAATGTCATTCATTCAAGTGGCACAGTCTATTAGAAATATCAGTGCCGAAAGTACTTTTAGAATATTGCCATTTATGCCAAATTGGGCATTCACAACCACAAGCATAAACAGAATATATATGTGTGTGCGTGTGTGTGTGTGTGTGTGTGTGTATGTGTGTATTTGTATATATAGATTTGTCTGAACATAAGATCTGGAAAGACCTTAAAAATAGTACTTCCAAAGCCCTGGTTGACTAATTAGGAAATAAAAGCCAATGCCTGTTGGAGGGTTTGTCTTCTTCTTCCAAGCTAGTTCACAGCTTCTGCACCAACCCCTATATCTGTCATTTGGCTAGCGCTGGCAATAGAATATTATTGCACACAGACAACAGCAGCCTTCTGGTGTACACCAGACCATCATTACACACTGGGAAATGGCCAGACTATCACAGCACCCAGGTAAATGTCGCCCTTCCACTGAACCAAACTGACGCAGCTCACAGGTAGACAGAATAGAGGGTAAAAGCACAGAGCCTGAAGCCCACTACTTGAGTTCAAATCCACATTCTGCCACTTAGTAACCATCCGACCATGGGCAACTTATTAAGTTCTTTGTGCCCTATATTTTCATCTATAAAATAGGAGGTAATTAAAAGGGCTGAACCAATAGTTTCTTGAGAGTGAAAATGAATATATACATACAAAGAACTTAGAGCAGCATTTTGCATGTAGTGGCACTGTAATAATAATAATTATTATTATTATTGCAAAACACACAGCTACATGAACATTGTTAAAAATTGTTTGTCGGGGTGCCTGGGTGGCTCAGTTGTTAAGCGTCTGCCTTCGGCTCAGGTCATGATCCCAGGGTCCTGGGATCGAGCCCGGCATCGGGCTCCCTGCTCAGCGGGAAGCCTGCTTCTCCCTCTCCCGCTCCCCCTGCTTGTATTCCCTCTCTCACTGTGTCTCTCTCTGTCAAATAAATAAATAAAATCTTAAAAAAAAAATTGTTTGTTATTAGTTCAAAGTCTCTGTATCTTGTACTAAAATTCAACATACTTATTTTCCCCCCACGTACTATAGGCTACTGGGCACTAATGACTTTTACTTTAAGTAATTTTTAAATAAACTCATGCTTTATTAAAATGAAGGCAGTTTACTTGGCTTAAGTTTCTGTATGGTGGTAAGTCATTTTCCAAGTTGGTAGTAGCAGAAGTAGAATCACCATGAAGCCAATGAAACTTAAATTTCAGAGCCCCTCAGTTTTATATGCTTCTCCAAGGCTGTGGGAGGGTCTAAGAATGTGTTCACAGAGTGAATGTTTTAATTTTCAAAAGTGGTATGTATCTATGTTCTTTTTAAAAAAAAAGATACCTGGGAGGTCTGGGGGGGCTTGATCGGTTAAGCGTCCAATTCTTGGTTTTGGCTCAGGTCATGATCTCATGGGTCATGACATCAAACCCCATGTCAGACTCTGTGCTCAGCAGGGAGTCTTCTTGAAGATTCTCTCCCTTTGCCCCTCTCCTCACTCACACATGTGCATGCACTCTCTCTTTCTCTCAAATAAATAAGTAAATCTTAAAAAAATAAAATAAAAAGAAGACACTCAAGCAACAATATGGATGGACTAAGAAGGTATTATGCTAGGTGAAATAAGTCAGACCAGGGAAAGACAAATACCATATGATTTCACTTATATGTGGAATATAAAAAACCCAAACAAATGAACAAACAAACAAACAAAGGCAGAAACAGACCGATAAATACAGAGAACTGACGGATGCCAGAGGACAGGGGGTGAGGGGATGACCAAAATGGGTGAAGGGGAGTGGGAGATACAGGCATCCAGTTATGGAATGAGTAAGTCACAGGGATAAAAGATACAGCGGAGGGAATATAGTCCATGGTATCGTACTATCATTGTTTGGTGATAGATGGTACCTGCACTTGTGGTGAGCATAGTATAACTTGTAGAGTTGTCAAATCACTATGTTGTACACTTGATATTGTGTGTTAACTATTTCAATAAAAGGAGACACCCTAAAT
The DNA here is from genome assembly GCF_004348235.1 of Phoca vitulina. Classification (NCBI taxonomy): domain Eukaryota; kingdom Metazoa; phylum Chordata; class Mammalia; order Carnivora; family Phocidae; genus Phoca; species Phoca vitulina. The sequence continues at coordinate 12,006,626 of NW_022589713.1, read as the reverse complement.
CACATAATCATATTCGCCCTTGGATAGTAATAATATCACCGACATAACTGTATGGAAGTGGGACAGAAAAACTCTCATGTGACAGTGGTCCCATCTATCCTAGGTACCTGGGAAGATTTCTTTGATTTGAAACCATAGCTATTATTTGCAGGGAATTCCTGTCTCAAGGCCTCAGACTGGGTCCCATTATCCCTGACGCAGTCACAACCTAAGTAAGCTTTGTGTAGTGCTTTCCTGCAGCCCATAGATTTGGTGTAGCATTTGAAGAGTGCTTTACATCAACTGCATTGCAATTCTTTAACCACCCTGCCACCAAAGCCCACAATAGCTGCTGTCCGATTACCTTGTTTTCATGGTAATTTTGGAGTCCTCTAATATATTCCTGTGTCCGCTGGGATTTTCACAAAACAGTACTGACCCTGAGACCAAGAATTACATTATACAAGCATATGCAGGTATACACACACATATACTCAGAATTCATTGCATTTTCCATGACCTTCCTTTGAATTCTTCACACTCTGTAAAGAAAAAATCATCTACCCAAGTATTTCTATTACTGCTTCTGCCACTGACACCAGTCTTTGAGCTGTAAAGTTAAAGACACCGCCACAAAATAGTCTATGTATTTGCGATGGAAAATAAGAGAATTCTTAGTCCACAAGCTGTTATGTATTAAACTGGAGCTACACCTGTTTTTGTCTTGCTTATACCAGGCTTTGGGGAACTCAGAACCAGATGCAAGTTGCCATGCCTTGTGATGTATTATTCTCTTCTGGTTATTATAACTCAGATACTGTCGATCACAGTGTTGAAACAATCTTGCATCTGCAAAATGTGCTCCAGGGAAACATCAGCAATTCCATTACTTTGAAAGGTATCGGAAGATTGTTTGTGGGTAGCTGCTGGCTCTTGTTCAGCTGGTTATGTACTCATATTCTACAGTCCTCACAGAGAGTTTTACTACTGAATAAAAAATAATTTTGTTATAACCCAGAAAGCAGGAAAGAAGGAACTTCCTTGACTGACAATTGCAATCCTGCCATTTCTCTAATGCTAGCCTATTGGCAATGTTGTGATACAGAACTGAACCCTGAAACTCCACCTTATCCTTATGGAGCATTTCCTGATTGTGGAACTGAATGCTCTTACACAGTTTCTCCTAACCCAAGTAACCACAAGTTAGACAATATATTATCCTCAATGTACTATAGCTATCGATAAACCAATCATTCCCATGGGTCTGCTTAATCTAAAGAATTAGTCAAGAAATAGTCTAAGGACTTCAATTTTCCCTTACAGTAATACTCACATTTCAATAATTATCAAAGTTTACTAATTCTTAATAACAAAAGAAAACTTTTAGACTTAAAAAGAGAGAGGCAAATGTGATAGATTGGCACAACTGATCTTATCTAATTTCCTTCAGTCTGTTCCCTCAGGCTGCCCTTTCTAAGTCCAAATATCCAGAAAACTCATTGCTACTACATGTGTGCTCAAGCATGGTGGCCCCTGGGCATTGCTAGGGACATGTTTTTGCAAATTCATAAATATGCCAAATATGGAACTATGAGGACACACAAGTTCTGAATTGCTTCTGAATCACAATTGGTGGGAGGTCAGGGGTGTCCTTTGCATATTAAAACACAAAGTAGTTAACTGTTCTTTAAATGTTTTCAGAGTCTTTTTCCCTCTCATTTGAAGAACATTTTCAAGATTAAAAAAAAAAGGGGCGCCTGGGTGGCTCAGTCGTTAAGCGTCTGCCTTCGGCTCGGGTCATGATCCCAGAGTCCTGGGATCGAGCCCCGCATCGGGCTCCCTGCTCTGCGGGAAGCCTGCTTCTCCCTCTCCCTCTCCCATTCCCCCTGCTTGTATTCTCTCTCTCGCTGTGTCTCTCTCTGTCAAATAAATAAATAAAATCTTTAAAAAAAAAAAAAAGATTAAAAAAAAAAAAAAAAGATAAAATCCTAAGCTTTACCCAGACCAATAAAATGAGAATGGAAGTGAGGGGTAGGGGGAAGGACTGGTAATTTATACTGTGCAGGCAGGCTGAAAATTTTTATCAATATTTGTGACCAATATGTAAACTGGGAGGCTACCAGTTTGTTTCCACAGTAGGATTTAATGAGACTTAATAAGATCTATAATACACTTTTATTTTGTCTCCCAAAAAGCCTTATTAATAAGGCTGTTCAAAAAGCAGTACTTTGAATTGTACATGTTTATTATATGGTAATCAAGCATCATAATTCATGGTTGCGTTTATTTTGATAGAAGAACAGGATAAAAGAAAAATGTAAATTGATTCTGAAATATATGTGCAGAAGTAAATTCTACAGATCAATCACCAAGATTACTGTTTATGTCCCTAAACTTAATACCTGCTAATGTGCTTAAAATGGCCCTACCACAATTTTTCTAAATAATTGGGCCCAGTGGCTTAAACATTTTCCTTAGACCATGTCACAATGACCCCAAACATGGAAAAGCTTAACTGATTTACTCATCAAAAGAAGAAAAAGAAAAGTTCTGCTTACTTTGTAAATATTTAATTACAGATGTTCTAAGCTGGTCAAAAAACATTGATTTCCATATCAAACAGAGCTCTCTTTCCTTTTCATTTAGGAAGTAAAGATACATTAGGATATGCAAATACAGAAAGATTTGCAGGTCATTTTTTTCTTTTCTTTACCTATGTCATGATAAATTAATTATTAATTTTTTAAAATCCTAAGAGTAAGCACTCTTTCATTTACTTTTGGTTTTATTCTTCTAGAAGCTTGACCTTATCACAAGCTGTTTATAATATTATTTGTATTTATCTGGGGTTTTCATCCTAAAGAGAAGCCTATGGTGTTTAACTACCAACACCCGCACCAGCTTTTTGTTTTGTTTTGTTTTGTTTTGTTTTTAATTTTATTATGTTATGTTAGTCACCATACAATACATCATTAGTTTTTGATGTGGTGATCCACGATCCATTGTTTTCGTATAACACCCAGTGCTCCATGCAGTACGTGCCCTCCTTAATACCCATCACCGGGCTAACCAATCCCCCCTCCCCCCTCCCCTCTAAAACCCTGTTTGTTTCTCAGAGCCCATAGTCTCTCATGGTTCATCTCTCCCTCCAATTCCCACCCCCCCTCATTTTTCCCTTCCTTCTCCTAGTGTCCTCCATGCTATTCCTTATGTTCCACAAATAAGTGAAACCATATGATAATTGACTTTCTCTGCTTGACTTATTTCACTTAGCATAATCTCCTCCAGTCCCATCCATGTTGATGTAAAAGTTGGGTATTCATCCTTTCTGATGGCTGAGTAATATTCCATTGTATATATGGACCACATCTTCTTTATCCATTCATCTGTTGAAGGGCATCTCGGCTCTTTCCACAGTTTGGCTATTGCGGACATTACTGCTATGAACATTGGGGTGCATATGGTCCTTCTTTTCACTACATCTGTGTCTTTGGGGTAAATACCCAGTAGTGCAATTGTTGGGTCATAGGGTAGCTCTAGTTTTAAATTTTTGAGGAACCTCCACACTGTTTTCCAAAGTGGCTGTACCAACTTGCATTCCCACCAACAGTATGAGAGGGTTCTCCTTTCTCCACAACCTCTCCAACATTTGTGGTTTCTTTCCCTGTCCATTTTTGCCATTCTAACTGGTGTAAGGTGGTATCTCAATGTGGTTTTGATTTGAATTTCCCTGATGGCTAATGATGATGAACATTTTATCATGTGTCTGTTAGCCATTTGTATGTCTTCTTCAGAGAAACGTCTGTTCATATCTTCTGCCACACCAGCTTTTTGGAGGAAACCATCAACATGCTCTATAACAGGTGACCGACCTCTCTCTTGACAAGAACTGATTGGACTGGGGAGAGGAGGCTGACCTGCAGACAGTTATTCATAGGCCATTAGCTGGCCTACGTATGACATGGTATGCCCAAAAAGGACACATTATACTAGATAGAAACAAAACACCCAATCAGAATCTTGAGAGGCACTTCATAAAACATTTGAACTCTTTCATTATGCTTCTCACTCATTAATCCATCTTCTGGTAAGTTGGCTTTCTGTAAGTTTATACTACAGTGAAATTGGCTAGCCCTGATAAACTAACTTGCCTCTGTACTCTTGTATTTTCCATTGTGAATTAATAAATTGTCAGGCACGTAGGTAAGTAAGTCGTTCTTCTGAGCGATAGAGCAAAGCTTTGTATGCTGACAAATAGAAAGTCAGGTTGCAGAAAACAATGCTTAACACCCACTGACCTCTGGAACAGAACTTTGCAAACTTTAAATAAACACAGAAATCACCAGGGGCTGCTACTAGTACTACTCAGTAAGTCATGCAAGACTCTAGACACCCTGCTACTCAAAGCATAGTCTTTAGTCCAGTAGCATCATATGGGAGCTTATTAGAAATACAGAACCTTAGGCCTTGTTCCAGATCAACTGATTAGAATTTTGACTTAAGTAATTTTATGCACAGTAACAACTTAGAAGCATTAGTCTAAGACCAGTGGTGGTCAAAGGGCCTGCAGCATCAGCATCAACTGAAAATTTATTAGAAATGCAAATTCATAGACTCCATCCCAAATCTACTGAAGCAAAATCTCTGGGACTGGGGCCCAATCATCTGTCAAATGCTCTACCACTGAGCTATACCCCCTCTGGGCCCAATCATCTGTATTTTAACAAGCCTTTGAGATGATTCTGATATAGGCTAAAGTTTGGGAATCACTGCTCTAGACCAATGGTTCCCAAACTTTGTTGCCCATTAGTTTCATCAGGAAAGCTTTTAAAATTCCTGATAGCCATATTTTGTCTTGCACATTAAATGAGAATGCCTGGAGATGAGAGACAGACATCAGTATTTTTAAAGATCCCAGGTGATTCCAAAGGGCAATAAAGTTTAGGAACCAATGCTTATACTATAATAAACTCACCAAGAAATGGAAACTCTAGCAGAGATTCTCTATTTTAGATCCATATTGAAATCACCTGGTTGAGCCAAGCTCGCATTCTCAGATATGCTGATATAATTATTCTGAGAAACAGGGTTATTTTTCCTTTTAATTTTTTAATTTACAAAAAACCTATTTGTGATATATTGTTCTGTGGGCCTTCACAAACGTATAGAGCCACATTTCCACATCCTCAGTTGTTGACACAGAACAGTTTCATCATCCACAAAATTTCCTCCTCCTGCTCTTTCCTGATTAACCCTTCCCCCAACCTTCAGTTCCCACAACTACTGATTTTTTTGTGTGGTTCAGTTAGGGCCATTTCTGTTGGCTTTACTTCAAGTTAACTGATTCTTTCTTCACCTGTGTTGAGTCTACTGATGAACCAGTCAAAGCATTCTTCATCTGTTACTGTGTCATATCTAGCATTTCCATTTGTTTTACATCTCTCTGCTGAAATTTACATCCGACCTTACATGCTGTCTAATTCTTTCATTAGAGCTTTTAATATAGCAGACATTATTTTAAGTTCTGTGTCAGAGAGTTTTGATATCTGTGTCATACTTAACAATAGATATGTTGATTGTTTCGTTCCTTGACAACATGTTTCCTCTTCTTGCCATTTTTATGCATAATTTTTTCTTAAAAAATGGCCCACTGTGAAAGATAATACGGGCTGAAGTAAATAGATTTTATACCTGGCAATGAATACCCCCTCTTTCCACTAGACCTTTAGTGTGGGATCTGCTTTAATCAAGTCAGAGGTCAATTTGAGTTTAAGGTTTGTGGGAGCTATAGTTACCCTCAGTAAGCTATATGCTTTAAATTTCTCTAGAAATAGCTTGGAGGTAAGAGCTGGTTTACTGGAAGGTTTTTTACTATCTTCCTCGCCATCACCTTAAATCTTCCCTTTATGTTGTGCCTTAGAGTGGGTATGTCTTCACAGTCTTGAATACCCTCAGCAGTATTTCAGTCTGACTTGTTACTTGACCTTGTTGATCTGGTGGTAAAGGGCATGGAGGGGTGTTCTATTTTGTTCTAGTTAAGACTCAGTCTTAGGAAGGCGCTGTGTTCCTGTGTCTTAGGGTTGTAAATTTCCCAGTGCTCCTGCTTCACTACCAGCTATCCTTCTCCTTCTCCTGTGATGCAATGGCTTCCTCCAGTGACTTAAGGCAAATTAGGCTTTTTTTCATAAGAGATAAAGGAGAGAAGAGACTAGGTTGAAATTTTGTGCCATAACACGGCAGCCATTATGTCCCCTCCCCAGGCTTAAACCATCAGGAATACTTTATCAGAATCCTCACCAATCTTTTTGAACCTGGTGGGATCTGTGGAGAAGAATATGCAAGGGAATGAGATCATGCTTTATATCTATGGTCCCCAGAGGTTCCAAATGCCTTGCCAGACTACACTCAATCTCCACCAATTTGTTACCTATTCTAGCTGAATTTTCCTTACTTGTATCTTCTTACTACATCTCCCCAAGTAAGCAAATTCCTGGTTCCTGTCTAACTCTGCACTCACCTGTCTGTTTTGCCTCTTTTTATATTTTGGGCTAGTTTGTTGCCCTGCAACCTCAACTCTGACAGTTTCAAGAAAATCTGTAAATTTGCAGTATATTCATCTATTTTTGTAGTTAAGACTGTAAGTGACATTCTTCCTATCCTTCTACATTCCAGAGTGGAAATCAAAAGTCTGGACATTGGAATTCTAAAGCATCCCAGGTGATTTTTAACATGCATCCAAAGTTAAGAACCACCGCCTTTTAGGAATAATCTTTGAAGCCAGCTAGATTCCTCCAGTCAGAACATTTCTGCCTTGCCCTTTGCTGAACATGCTGTAACATTCAAAATAGTTGCAGGAGGTGATTTTTAGGCCAAAATTAATGGCACTACATTAATCTGCTTCCTAGTGTTTACTCCCCATCTTATAAGCCAGAATACAGGACTTCTCATAAGGTGATTAGCTTGATTACACTGACATTCCCAGATTTGTTGCTAAACTAAGTAGATATATTTCTAGCTTAAAAAAAAAAAAAAAAAAAAGAAGGAAAAGAAATCAAAGGAAAGAGAAGAAGGAAAAGAAAGGCCAGTAGCTCCACAAATAAATTTACTTATGCATTTTTCAAACCAGAGCATGATAAAACATGACAAAAATCAATGGAACCTGAAGGGAAAAGAGAGAAGGGAAATGGGAACACGTATATGAAGGAATTAGCTTGGCACAAGTTACAATTAAAGAAGGAGTATATGCAGGCTTATAGGTCTTTTCCAAGTCAAAATATTGGGGTAAAATAAGAAATGGCCAAGTACATAAAATTATGCACTCCTTTTTCATTGTAACAATACTGAAAGAAAACCTAGAAGCTGGCAGATGCTAAAGAATAAATGATCATTTCAAACATTCCTTAGACAGTTCTACATTATAACTTTCATGATAGAATTTCCAATGTTTTGTGTCCCTTCTTTGTTTGAAGATGGAAGCCTTTCAGTTAATTTTCCATAGAAATTACATTAGGGAAATTGATAAAACTGCCCTTATTTTTCCTCTTTCAGGATTTATATTACTGTATTATAGGTACTACCTAATGACTGATACTCCCCAGTTTCAGAAATTTCCCAGTCTCTCCAGCTCCCCATATCTCCCTTGACCTCAGAAGAGACAATTCTCACACAAGCATCATAAAACCAGAAATGTAAGAACATCTAAAGGTACTAGAGAATTACAAAATGAAGGTCATTAGGCCTATTCTTTTTTATTCACTTTTCTTCTACGCTTAACCTTCTTAATCCAACACAGAAAAACACACACACACACACACACACACACACACACACAGCTACACCCGTTTAATTACAGATAACTGATCTATATCCCTGGAAACATTCAAAAGTGAAATGTAACTTCTAATTTTACATCCAGTGCTCTTGCAGATTCCTGGATGTTGTTCTATTTCACATTCCAGGTATATACCCAATTATGCATATCTATGCATATTTATAACAAAGAGGAAGTGTAAATTCTGAAGCATGTTTTCCTTAGTTCCAATTTCAACAAGCCTCATTTCACTGAACCATCTAGTCATGTGTTTGCTATTCTAAAATTTAAATCCAGTAATTGCTGTAAAATTTAATATAGGCTGTTTTAATACCAGGAGTCACTGATGTTGTAACAGCTTAAAATAGGCTCCCTAATTTAAAAAAAACCTGCTTAAATTACATTTGTTAAAAACAGTACCTTTAGTAGGTTCACATTTTAACTGATACCAACAATTGCCAGAGAATGTGGAGTCAATGAACCAAACAAGGAGCATTACCAATTAGTGCTTTTACAATCTGTGAGCAATTTGGAAACAGGTTTCCAAATGTAGATAAGAACATTAAAAACATTCGACAAACTACTGATGAATAAACCCCACGTTGTGTACGTTACAATGGGGATTTACCACTCTTGTCTGATAACTCTAGGTCACCTAATCCACAGGGCATGGATGTTTCATATAAAGATACATACATTTTACTTTTGTTGATTAGAATTTCACTGGCATGGAGGATTTATTAGGTAAGAAGAAATAAGAAGAAATAAAATATATTTACTCAAAAATGTATATACCTGGCGGCGCCTGGGTGGCTCGGTTGGTTAAGCGACTGCCTTCGGCTCAGGTCATGATCCTGGAGTCCCTGGATCGAGTCCCGCATCGGGCTCCCTGCTGTCAGCAGGGAGTCTGCTTCTCCCTCTGACCCTCTCCCCTTATGCTCTATCTTATTCTCTCTCTCAAATAAATAAATAAAATCTTTAAAAAAAAAATGTATATACCAGGACATGAATAGTTCCGTTTCCTCATGCAGGCTAGTTAGTCTGGTTAGCTAACTGCATCCTGGAAATCAGAATGCATGCAAAGTTTCCCAGGCCTCCACAGAAGTGTGGGTAAAAAGACAATCCTATCGAGCTTCAAGTGGGTAGATTCAAGTTAGTTCCAAGTTTCCTCAGAGATTCACAGAAGAGGGAGATTGTAATAATACTGAACTCTGAAAAGAAAGACAGTAAGAATAGATAGAAGAGTGTATTGCAGTTCACTCACAGATAACAAATTGTGTACTTTCTCCCAACTCTGCATTGGTAACTTGGAATCAGCTGTGATAGGGATATTTAGAACATGAAAACTGACAAATGCTACAAATCAGATTTGTTTTTTTCTCCCACAGAGCTAGTTTACCAACACACTTCAAGAACAGAAGTTTGCAGTCAAATTGACATGAATGTCAATAAAAATCTTATAGAAGTGCTGTGCAATTGTGTTAAAATTATAGAAGAACTTATACCATGAAAGACTCGATTTCATTTGTGAGGAAGTTATTTATTTAAACTGATATCCAGAGGCCAAAGTTTATTCTTATTTGCCCAATATAACACAGTTCCCATGGATGAAAGTGTTTCTTAAATAGCTGCACTTGCTAGTCAACAGGTTGGTATGCAATGGTCTGAGTGTTTGTGTGCCCCCAAAACTCCTATGTTGAAATCCTAGCCTCCAAATGAGATGGTATTATTAGATGGGGCTTCTGAGAGGTGCTTAGGTCATGAGGATAGAACCTTCATGAATAAAATTAATGTTCTTATAAGACAGATCCCACAGAGATTCCCTACCTTTTCTACCACATGAGAACACAGCATGAAGGCACAGGTTATCAACCAGGAAGAGGACCCTCACCCAACTATGGAGGCATTGTGATCTTGGACTTCCAGCCTTCAGAACTGTGAGAATAAATTTCTGTTGTTTATAAGCTACCCAGTCTGTGGTATTTCGTTATAGTAGCCCAAACAGACTAAGACAGGAGCAATTTGGAATGAGAAATATAAAGTACCTAAAATGGTAGAACTCAGTTCATTTTAGTTGCTCTCTTTTTCCTACATCATGAAGCACATTTTCTCCTTTCAAAATAAATATACTGTTCTTTGGCTGGAAGTACTAAACTATAAACCAGAAGGCCAAAAAGTTTGTGGTTCAGATGAGAAAGTCTGGAAAAGCAGCCTAAGTGAGCACTGTGTATTTTCCTTGCATGTGATAATAGAAACTTCATGTTTATCCTCAGACTTTCACTTTCTAGGCCAATACAATCTTGTAACCTCTATTTTTCTTGATTCCTATCCTGACTTAACCTCCAGGTGACTAAAGAAATCTTAGTAATAGTAAAAGTTATATGTACTGCTCAAAACTGGGAAATAGTCTGGTAGCATTTGTAAAGTTACCTTGTGTTCAATCTTTCCAAAAATGTACCAAATGTAATACTGAAAAATGAATCCAGACATTACAAAAACCTGCTAGAAAAATTTAACCTTAATCTTAAAGAAGCCCAAAGTGCTTTAACCAAGCAACAGTCAAAATTAACAGAAGTGCATTGGAAATGAAAGATACCAGAGTTTCTTTTCAAGGACTCCAGAAAATCTTGAAATATTCAATATTTGGAATGCTGTAATTACTCAAGATTAAATTAGATGATTTCTGTTCATTAAGGCTGTATGAAAACAATCAAAATCATTGCTAAAAAACAAGGAATGCTTTCAGTTCATATTTTGCCCTTAGAATTGGGAATGCTACTTATTAAATAGTGCGACATAACAATTTCTCAAACCAAATCATTCACAATATTATTTTATTATTCTAAATTTTTTCCACACCTGAAGTTATATGAAAACAACACTCCCTAATAGCATTTTTGCATTTTGGTAACATAGCATGTTTGGACAAATCATAGAGTAATAAATTCATTTTTTGCCTCCTACTGTCAAAATATAAACACCTGTCTAAGACAAAGTGCTAAAAATGAACTAAACTGTTAAATTTATAAGTGCTTGTGAAGTTTTTGTTTTCTATAATTTTTTAAAAACTTAATATTTCAAATAAGTTACCAGATGTTAGCATGTTGATGTACAATGTAGTAATAGGGGAGGAAAAAAGAGGGCTCCGTTTTACACCCACAATGTACAACATGGTGCATTTCCCACTCCTAGAAATTTCTGCTTATTGAAGCCAAAATTTGGAAAAGAACCCATGTAAAGTTTCTTTTAAAATTCCATGACTATTACTTGTGGACCAGCCTCCCTACTAGACCATTTTGAATGCTACACATGGCTGGTCCATGTAGGAACACCTGTGCCCAGGAATGACACTAGCTGTAAGGATCCTAGTCTAGGCACTGATGAAGAAGAGACTGCAAAATATATTATGGGCTAATATTGTCAAATGGAAGAAAATCTATGATCTTGTAAAAAGCAGCCATTGAGATACTATTCTCTAGGGCCAATATCTGGATGGCTTTAACCATACTAAGTCCCAGGTTCCTCTTTTAGCTTTTCCATATTGATGTCTATGTTAGGAACAATGAAAATTTATACTACCATAAAATTTATTTTAGAGAGATGAAATCAGTGAAAACAGTGGTATATAAAACCTCTGAAAATTCTCTCCACCATGAAAGGAATGAGGCATTGGCAAAAAAAAAATAATAAAATCATTAGAACCCCGGACATTAACCAAAGGCTTGCAGCAATCTGGGGAATATTTATTTAAAAAATGTGACTGAACAAATAAACCAATTAAAAAATGGGCAGAGAACCTAAATAGACGATTTTCCAAAGAAGATGTACAGATGGCCAACAAACACAAGAAAATATGTTCAACATTACTAATCATCAAGGAAATGCAAATAAAACCACAATGAGATATCACCTCACATCAGTCAGGATGACTAGTATCAAAAAGACAATAAATAACAAGTGTTGGTGAGGGTGTGGAGAAAAGGGAACCAGCGTGCACTGTTGGTGGGAGTGTAAACTGGTGCAGCCACTGTGGGAAACAGTATGGAGGTCTCTCAAAAAATTAAAAATAGAAACATACAGCCCAGTAATTCCACTTCTGTGTATTTACCCAAAGAAAACAAAAACATTAAATTGAAAGATATATGCACCCCTCTGTTTACTGCAGCATTATTTTCTATAGCCAAGATATGGAAGCAAACTAAGGGTTCATCAATAAATGAATGGATAAAGAAGATGTGGTATGTACATATAATAAAATATTACTCAGCTATAAAAAAAATGAGATCTTGCCACTTGTGACAACACTGATAGAACTAGAGGAAATTATGCTAAGTGAAATAAGTCATGCAGAAAAAGGCAAATACCATATGATACCACTTATACGTGGAATCTAAAAAGACAACAGAACTAGACTCATAAATACAGAGAACAAACTGGTTCGTAGTTGCCAGAGGGGAGGATAGGCAAAATAGGTGAAGGGGATTAAGAGTTACAAACTTCCAATTATAAAATAAATAAGTCACAAGGATTAACAGTATAGCATAGGGACTATACTCAGTAATATTGTAATAATTTTCTATGGTGACAGACACTTACCTTGGTGAGCATTTCATAATGTATATAATTTGTTAAATCACTATGTTGTATACCTGAAACTAATACAATATTGTATGTCAACTATACTTCAATAAAATATAAAAATAAATCATTATTTAAAAAAAGAAATGTGTCTGAATATTAGTAAAAAGAGTAGGTTTTGTGGCATTTTATTTTGTTTAAAGATTTTATTTATTTGAGAGAGAGAGAAAGAGTGAGCACAAGGGGGGGTGAGGGGCAGAGGGAGAGGGAGAAGCAGACTCCCTGCTGAGCAGGGAGCCCGAAGTGGGGCTCGATTCCAGGACCTGGGATCATGACCTAAGCCAGAGGCAGACACTTAACCAACTGAGCCACCCAGGTGCCCCAGCTTTGTGGCATTTTAATTTGCCCTATTCTTATCCCACTCTGAAGCACTCTGATAGCCTAAAAATCAATAACTCACAATCATAGTGAAAACTAGCAGTTAGGCAGCCACCCCAGAATGGGATTGGAACTCTCAGAATCTCATTGTCAAAGGACTGTGGCTCCTTGGAAGACTACTTGCAAAGCTGTCTTTATTTGACCTGCTGCTGAACTCACTCAGTGCAAAAAGTGCTTTCCCCAAGGAAGCCTGCCATAAACATTTAGAGGCAATCATCTAATTTTCTGACTGCCTGAGGTGGTAAATAAAAGTTGGGGCAAAATACAAGCTGCCTAAAAGGCTTAAAAGAAAAATCTGTAGAATAGATGTTCACAAGGGCTCAGAAAGTCTAAGTTTAATCTCACCACAGAAAAATGGTGATGTATTCTTAGGAATCTAGAAGCCCATGCATGTTGAAAGGACTGCAAGTATGCCCAGGGCTATATACACGCTCAGGAAAGACCTGAGAAGATTCTAAGCTCTCACCTCAGGCTGATTTTGAGGCTCTAAGAGGCCAGTGAATAAACACTAAGGCAGAACTGTCTGTGCCCTGGCTGAGTACTGAAGGCATGCCCAACAAGCAAACAGAACCCCTTGGCAAAAACTGGGAGCCTTACCGGATCCAGGCATTAAGGAAATCTTTATTCAATCATTAGCTGTAACTGATCTTACCAGTGGTCACAAATGATGAGCACAAGTGGTCACAAATGATGGAGAGTGGTCACAAATGATGAAGAGTGGATAGACGTTATAGAATTAGTTCAGAAAAATCATTAAAACAGACAACAAAAACAGTAACAGCAGAAAACCCTGGGAAGAGAGGAGACTCTGATTTCCTGTGTCGTAACATTCTATTATTTAAAATGTTTGGTTTCTTTCTTTTTTTTTTCAAAAAAATGTTCAAGGCATGCAAGAAACAAGAAAAATCTGACCCATATACATGAAGAAGGCAATAGAAACTGTCCCTGATGTTTGGCTTAACTATACAAAGACTTTAAATCAGTTATTTAAAATTTGTTCAAGGAACTAAAGAAAACCATGTCTAAAAAATTAAAGAAAAATGGAGAATGTTTCTTGACAGATAAAGAATATCAATAAAGAGAAATTATTAAAAAACACAGAAATTCTCGAGTTGAAAAGTAAAATAACTGAAATAAAAAAAAATTGACTAGAGGCTCTCAACAGAAGATTTAAGGAGATGAAGAAATCAGCAAACATTAAGATATGTCAGTTGATATTATCCAGTTTGGGAAAAAAAAAAAAAAGAATGAAGATAAATGAACAGAACCTGAGAGACCTGAAAGAAACTGTCAAGTGTACCAACATCCAACATATGCACAACAGAACTTTCAGAAGTTGAAGAGAAAGGAACAGAAAAATATTTGAAGACACAATGGCAGAAAACTTCCAAAACTGGATGAAAAACATTAATCTACACATTCAAGAAACTTAATAAACTGCAAGTAAGATACATCCAAAGAAGACCACACCCAGACACATTAAAATCTAATGGTAGAAAGCCAAAAAAAAGGAGAGAATTTTGAAATCATCAGGAGAGAAGCAACTCATTACATAAAATTATCCTCAATATTATTTACAGCTGATTTTTTATCAGAATCCACAGAGACCAGAAAACAATTGCATGGAGTATTCCAAGTGCTGAAAGAAAAAGAACGTTGACCAAGAATTCTATATCCAGTGAAAGTATTCTTCAAAATGACAAGAGAATTTAAGACATTCTCATATTTAAGGAAATGAGAGAACTTGTTAGTAACTAACCTCCACACAAAAATGCAAAAGGGAGACCTTTAGACTTTAATGAAAGAACACCTGTACAGTGTCTTACATCCACATGAAGAAATAAAGAGCACCAGTGATTATAACTACAAAGGTAAATATTTTTTAAAAGCATAAATACATTTTTTGTTGTTTATAACTTCTTTTCTCCTGTGTGATTTAAAAGACAATTGCAAAAGGCAATAATTGTTATGTGTGTGTTGATGGGCATACACTGTATAAAGACGTAATTTGTATGATAATAACAGCACACAAAAAGGCAGGAAAAGAACATAACAATAGAGAAGCAAAGTTTTTCTATGCTATTGAAATTAAGCTAGTATTAATACAGACTAGATTGTTATAAATTAAATGTTTACTGTAACCCCCAAGCAACCACTAAAAATAGTAACTCAAAAAATATAGTAAAAGAAATAAGAGAATTAAAATGGTACAATAAAAAATATCTATTTAAGACAAAAGGAGGCAGTAATGGAGGAATAGAGGAACAAAACACATAATACATATAAAGTAATAAATAGCCAAAAGGCAGATCCAAATCCTACCTTACTGGTAATTACCTTAAATTTAAGTGGATTAAACACTGCAATAAAAGGTAAATGTTGCAGAATGGATAAAAAACATGATAACAGCATAATTATATGCTGTCTATAAAAGACACACTTAAAGTTCAAAGACACAAAAATCCTTTTGAAAGTAAAAGGATATAAAAAGATACACAATATACCATACACCGAAAGGTAACTAAAAGGAGCTAATGTGACTATACTCACATCAGTCAAGATAGATTTTAAAACTAAAATTGTAATAGAAACAAAAAAGACATTTTATAATGATAAAAGGACCAATGCATCAAGGATATATAACAATTATATAATATACATGCCTCTAACAACAGAGTCCTAAAATGCATGAAGGAAAAACTGCCAGAATCAATGAGAGAATGAGACAAATCAATAATAATAGCTGCTGACTACAATATCTCACTTTCAATAATGGATATAATGGCTAGAGAGAAGACTAATACTTAAAGAGAAGACTTGAACAACGCTGTAAACCAAGTAAACCTATCCGATATGAATATGCCACTCCACCCTACAACATTACAGTGCATCTTCTCTAATATTCATGAGACATTCTCTAGGGTAGATCATATGTTAGGCCATAAAATAAGCCTCAAGAATTGAAAAGGATTGAAATCATTAGAGAATGTTCTACAACCACCATGGAATTAAATTAGAAATTGAGAACTAAAGGAAATTTGGGGAATTTAAAATATGAGGTAATTAACACATTCCACTGTGTCAAAGAAGAAATCACAAGGAAATTATAAAATACTTTGAGATGAACAAAACAAAAACACAACATACCAAAACTTATGAGACACAGAAAACTAGTGCCTAGAGGAAAATGTAGAACTGTAAACTCCTGTATTAAAAAAAAAAAAAAAAAAAAAAAGGGAATAAAGATCTTAAGGCAATAATCTAATCATTTTTTCCTTCAGGGGAGAATTACCTTTCATCAGCCCTTCTAGATAGACTATGGATATACCTGCTCCATGCCTGTTGCTTCTTCTTGTGGCAGGATTCTTTCTTTTTTTTTTTTTTTAAGATTTTATTTATTTATTTGATAGAAAGAGCACAAGCAGGGGGAGGGGCAGAGGGAGAGGAGAGAGAGAATCTCAAGCAGACTCCCTGCTGAGCATGGAGCCTGATATGGGCTTGATCCCAAGACCCTGAGATCATGACTTGAGCCCAAGCCAAGAGTCAGATGCTCAACCAACTGAGCCATCCAGGCACCCCACCCGCTTTTTTTTTTTAAAGATTTTTCTTTGTGGCAGGATTTTTAAACGTGTATACCTTCTCTTGATCCTGCAGGCACCAGGCCAAGTGTGGACAGCCTCTTTTTTGTTTTTACCTATGTGACACTACAACTCAAGCTTGTGGATTCTCCTTGACCTACAGATTTGATCTGCCTTCTGCGTGTGCTCACTAGCTGTCTTCCAAAACTTGCTTTCACTATGGCCTTCAGGAACATACACAGGGAGCCTGCCATGGGAAGTAAAAAGGGTGTGGGTGAGACACACAGGGTATTGGGGGTGCCTGTCGGCAAAATGGGTGAACTTACTGATGAGCCTTTCCCAGTGGCTCATGCAGGCTCTTGATGGAGTCTATGGAATAGTCACTAGGATCCACATTCCTTTAATGCCCTCTGTGAGTCCTATTTGCCATTCTCCCAAACTTTTCATTCCCCTCAGTCATGGAGCTCACAGTTGAGTATTCTGGATGGGATGAAAGAGAAATGAGCCTCTTCAGCAATGTCTTGCCCAGCTGGGGAAACCAGATGCTCACTCACACACTCTTCCTTTCTTCCATGGAAGAAATCACAGGCCAAGAACTTGTCCCTTAGCCCTAAGTTGTGCCAAGTTGGGTGAGGTGTGGGTAAAGTCCAGCTGTTCATCTTACCCACTCCAATACCTCTAAACCCATATGTTTTTGCTCTAGTGGATTTCTGTAACTTCTCCTCTGGAAACATGGACTTCCACAAAGGCTCTCTTGTCTGTCAGTGATTGGCTAAGTCAGTGTTCTCCAGGGACACCCAGACAACTGGGACTGGAGCTGGTTCGTGGTTCACTATAGGGCCCACAGCCAGGACTGAGTTCTGTTTGCCTATTACCCAATGCACATATGAGCAAGACTTCTACCACATTCCTTGGAGTTCAGTGCTGGATCCCACAACTCCAAAAAAGTTTTTGTACATGGATTAATGCTGAAGTTCTGTTGTTGGGTATAGGAGACAAAAATGAGGGACATCTCATGTGCTATGATACAGATATCACTCCTCATTGGTAGCCAAAACAATCATGATAAAGAAAAATTTAGACTCTACTACAAAGCTTTTTAGTAATCTAGATGGTATGATACTGGCATAAAGATAGATAAAGGAATCAATGGAATAGAAATGAAGGTCTAGAAATAAACCCATACCTTCATGGCAATTGACTTTGGACAACAGTGCCAAAACAATTCAATGCAGAAATAACAGTCCTTTCAATGAATGCTGCTGGGACAACTGGATGCCCATGTTTAAAAGAATGAAGTTTAATCCCTACCTCACACCCTATACAAAACTTAACCCAAAATGAGTTAAGAAACAAAATGTAAGTGCTAAAACTATAAAAATCATAGAAGAAAATCAAAGTGTAAATCTTCATAATTTTGGATTGACAGTAATTTATTAGATATGACACCTAAAGATTAGAGAAAAAAAGGAAAATAGGCAACTTGGACTTCATCAAAACTAAAAATCTTTGAGCATAACTGGACTCTATCAAGAAATGAAAAAGACAATCCACGGAGTGGGAGAAAATATTTGCAAATATATATATGATAAGAGTCTTGTATACAGATTATAAAAGAACTCCTATAAATCATCAATAAAAAAGAAATACAATCCAATTAAAAACAAGCAAAGAATTTGAATAGATCTTTCTACAAAGACAATAAACAGATGGCTAATATGCACATGAAATATGTTCAACATCATTAATCATGAGGGAAATGTAGATCCAAATCACAATGAGTTCCTATTTTACACCCAGTTTAGCCCATTAGGGTGGCTATAATTTATTTAAAACAGAAAATAATAAGTGTCGGTGAGGATGTAGAGATATTGGGACTCATACATTGCTGGTGAGAATGCAAAACTGTACAGCTGCTTTGGGAAACAGTGTGGCAGCTCCTCAAAAAGTTAAACATGGAGTTACCATATGCCCCAGCAATTTCACCCATAGGCAGATACCAAGAGAACTGAAAACATATGCCCACACAAAAACATGTACACAAATGTTCATAGTAGCATTACTCATTATAACCAAGAAGTGTAAACAACCCAAATGTCCATCAACTGATGAGCAGATAGCAAACGTGATATATCTATACAATGAAATAATATTCAGCCATAAAAAGTAATGAAGGGCTGACACTTGCCACAACATAGATGAATCTTGAAAACATTACACTAAGTGGGAGTCAGACACAAATTGTCATATAGTGTACGATTCCATTTGTATGAAATGTACAGAAAAGGTGAATCAGAAGAGTAGACAGTAAATCAGCAGTTGCTGAGGCTGGGGGAGTTGGGTGGGGGTTTAGAAAGTGACTGATTATGAGTACGGTGTTTCTTTTAGGAGAGACAAAAATGTCCTAAAATTAGGTTTTGGTTATGCTTGCACAACTCTGTGGATATACTAAAAACACATTGCTTGTGTTTTTCACAATTCATTAAATGGATGAATTTTCTAGTATGTGAATTGTATGTCAGACAAAAAATTTTAGTGAAGGAATTAAAAAAATATTTCTAATGTGAAGAAGGAAAAAATATGGATAAGAAGCAAAAGAGAAGGTGCTGAAAAAATCAGTAAACAGTCTACAAAGGAGAAGGAATGAAACTTAAGTAGCTAATCCTAACACTTAAATTGAATAAGTTCAAAGAGGTCAGATAAGGATCTCACACTATTTTTAAGGGATAATTTTAGGTTTTGTAATCCCCTTTCTGACAAAGGATTATTTATCAATTTTTATCTTCTTTGGCAGCCTGGGATCAAGAACAATGACATGAGGGAAGCCGTCCAACCAAATTCCAAAATGTACCGCAATGTCATAGTAATTAAACTATTGTGGTTTTGGTAAATATACTGATCAATGAAAATAAGAGAAAGAATGGATCTGTGTATTAATGCCACTTTAGATCATCACAAAATGGCAATGAAATTAATGGAGAAAAGATGAATTATTCTATAAAAGGATTAAGACAATTGATTTCTCCATTAAAAGAAAATAGTATGCGTGATCCCCACCTTCTCTGGAATACACAAGTATATTTCAGATGGCTTAATGATAAAAATGGACTTTTTAAAAATTTTGTTAAAATTAAATGAGTTTGCCTATTTCTGCAGTCGTTCTGATGGGTAGCTCTGGGAAGACAGGAAACAAAACATTTATGAAAATTCTCTCCTATTCCACACCTTTTCTGTAGGACCTGATAAATATTTGTAGTGAAGACATACGTGAAAAAACGGGGTCCTTGAGTTCTTTGGGAAACAATTACTCCATGGAGGATTTTAGAATTTAAAGTTAAGGTAAATATTTAATAGTTGGAGTGTTTCTTATAGTACTTAACATCAGTAATAATACCTATCTCAATCACTAATTTAAATGATCTTTTAGGCTTTTCTTTTCCAAGAACATAGAGAGTCTTCTCCAAGGGCAAATCATTATAACTCTCTCCTGAGTTTTTCCCTAAGCATCAGTCTCCATGGCATTTGTAAACAAGTTGCCCAGTAGAAAACTGTCTGGAAATTTATATGCCACAAGTTTGACAACAGTTATTTAAATGTTCATGGTAAAGGCACTTGGTATAATCTTTTCTATACTTCTAAATTTACAACATGAACATAAAACTGCAAATACCAAAAAGTAAAAAGCAGTAAACTTTAAGCAGCTATATTGGAGATACCTGATTTTCAGAGCCAAAAATGTGATGACAACATCAACAGCCTCAAAAAAAGCTTTTCTGTTATATTTATTAGAAATGAAAGAAAACTTTACAAGTCAAGTATACTGGGGACAAGAATATTCGGAGGGAATAACAAGATATTTTAAAAGTCAACTTATAATCACCTTTAAAAAATATCTGGAAGTCACTGGCATAGGTATTTGCACATTTTTTTCAATATCAACACAAAGGAACTGTTTTCTAATATGATATTCTAAAGTAGAAAAAAAAATGTTATCCACCTCCCTTAATTTATAATTTCACACACTAAAAGAGAGGTTAATAATTAGAGGTAGGCTTTGCTTTGCACAGTGTTGGGTTAAGTGAAACTCGTTCACATTGAAACTGCGTGCTTGCTTTGCCCTGTAACCAATCTCAGCTACCACGGAGCCACGTGCATTGAGGACAGGGTCCCCACAACATGCATTTCCATTAACATAGTACCATAAAAAAGTGAGGACTGTATTAGCTTATTTGGTAGATTCCATGCTGATTAAAATTAAGACAATAATCACTCGTGTGATCTGAGTGAGCTATTCAAATATTGCTTTTTTCTAAGCCATGTTACCTGATCTCTGAGCTATTTTTGCTAAACTTGTTGAAGGGGCTTGAAAAAATTACCACATATTCTGAGATTCATTCCTGTAGAACCTTGTACCTATAACCTTGTAAAGTTATATTATCTTAAGATCTACAATGTGTGTGTGTGCCCAAGTGCACACGTATATTTTACTTTATTTCATCTCTTGGGGATATATGGTACTCAGACAAAACTTCTGTTAGGGTTTCAGTCAGTCATTTTTTTAGGTCAGATTTTTGAAGAATTGTTTTACAATCACATATAAATATTAAATGTTATTTTATGATCATTCATTTTTGAGTGATAGGCTTTTAATAAATTCATACAAGGAGACAGAGATAGCCAGCTAGTTTGAGTTCTTATTGTACCAGACACAGACATCAAAACATGTCAATAACATCAATTAAGACTTAACTGAAATGGCTGAGATTTTACTTTTTAAAACATGAACATTCTCCATAATGAGTTATTAGAATGTCAGCATTCTTTCTCCTTATGGATTCATGCTATTTAATTCAGCTCTCAGGGGAAATTAAACCAACCAAAATTAACTGTAAAAAAAAACCTTTCTGCATTATTTAACAGTGCAAATTTGAGGTAACGAGGGTAAATAATTGGACACAATTATGTCATAAAATTTAGACTTCCCTAGTGCTTCCACCCTGGTGATAATCCCTATCAAGGGTTACATTGTTCTGTCCTTGAATATTATAGTGTGTTTGGTTTTGAACTTCATATGAACAGAATCATATATTATTTACTATTCTTTCAATATTTTTTCATTCATCATGATATATGTGATATTTATGTTGCAAATAGCAGTTCTTCATTGCTATGTAGAATTCCATTGTATGAATGCCCCACAATTTATACAGGTATTCTACCGCAGGCAGATTTTTGTGCTGTTTTCAGTTTCTTACTACTATGAGTAACACCACTATAAGTATGTTTTGACAGAAATAAACATTCATTTTGCTTGGTATATACTCAGTGGTAGCAACGCTGGGTCACAGGTATAAGTATGTTTTGCTTTCATAGATACCACCAGCTTCCCAACAAGGTCATGCCCATTTATACTTCTACCAGCAACATATGAAGGTTCCAGCTACTCCCCATCCTCACTGTTTTTAATCAAGTCCAACTTAATGGTCTGTCAATCTTCTCTGGCTAGTGTTTATTGGAACACTGCTTAAGAAATCTTTGTTCCTGAATATATTCTCCTATATTTTACTCTAGAAACTGTGTTGTTTTACCTTTCACTTTCCAGTCTAAAATCAATCTCAGAATAATTTTTGTGTATATAGCAGTCAAGATTTATTTTTTCCATATGGATATCTAATTAATTCAGCACCATATATTAAAGCAACTATTCTTCCATCACTGCACTGCCATTGCAATTTTGCTTTAATCAGGTTATTGTATAAGTGTAATTCTGTTTCTCAGATCTATTTGGTTCCCTTGGTTAATCTGTCTATCTTTGTACCGATAAAGCACTGTCTTAATTATTGCAGTTTAAAATAACCTACCCTTGCTGGCACTTTGTATTTCTTTGTATATTTAAGGTCTTTTACATTTCTTTCTAAGTTTTGGAGTCAACTTGCCAATATCTACAGAAAAAAGAATGGTGGACTTTTTATTAAGATTTCATGGAGTATAGGCAGAAAGACATCTTAACAAAAATGAATCTTCCATTCAATGAATGGTTCATTATAAATTGATAAATGGTGTTTTAATTCCCTAATTGTTACTAGTTTATAAACATACAATGTAGATTACATATTTACCAGTAACCTTACTAAATTCCATTATTTCTTCTAGTAGTTTGTAGATTTTTGCACAAATGATAATTATATCTGCAAATGCAGCTTTCTGTCAAAACTATATTTTCATTTATTTTTCTTCTTTATTGCACTAGTTAGAAATTTCAATACAATATTAAATAGAAGAGCTAATAGTGGACATCCGCATCTTGCTTCCAGTTGCAGGAGGAAAATGTTTTACCATTATGTTGGATGATGGCTGTAGGCTGTCATTGTTTTATATACCCTTGATTGGATTAAGGATGATCCCTTCTATTCCTAGTTTCTCGAATGTTTTTATACTAAATGGATGTTGGATTTTATCAAATAATGTTTCTGCATCTATAGACTTAATCATATGATCTTCTTCATTTGATAAAAGTGGTGAAGTATATTGATTGATGCACCAATGTTCCAATTCATTCCTGGAATAAACTTCACTTGTATTATCTTGTTTAGGATGTTTGCATCTGTGTTCAGGAAAGAATTTAAGCATAGTTTTTGTTTTTTTTTTTTTCCTTGTGAAGTTACTGTATGGTTTTGGGATCAGGGTTATCCTGGTCTCATAACACAGGTTGCGATTGTTCCCTCCTTTTTCCATTTTCTGAAATAGTTTGTGCACGATTGACATCATGCAGATTATTTCATCCTTAAATATTTGCAGGAATTCACCAGTGAAGCTACCTAGGCTTGAAGTGTTTGTGTGTGTCTGGGAAGGCTTTAATTGTGAATTCAATTTCTTTAGCAAACATAAGGCTATTTAAATGTTCTATTCATCCAGATGCCAAATGTGTTTTTCCAGAATTTTTTTCATTTACGTTTTCAAACATCTTAGCATGAAGGTGTTCATATGTTCTTTTGTTATTGAGATATAAATCACATACCACAAATTCACCATTTTAAAGTATACAATTCAGTGGTTTTAGAATGTTTACAAGTTTGTGCAACCATCACCGCTATTAAAGCCCGAACATTTTCACCAGCCCGAAAAGAAGCTCCTATTAGCAGTGGCTTTCATTTCCCTCTCCCAGCCCCTGGCAACCACTAATCTACTTTTCGTCTCTATAGATTTGCCTACTCTGGATATTACATATAAATGGAATTATACAGTCTGTGACCTTTTGTTTCTGGCTTCTTTCACTTAGTGTAATGTTTTCAAGGCTGATTTACGTTGTAGCATGTATCAGTATTTTATTTCTTTTAATGACTCACTAATATTCCATTGTATAGATCCACCACATTTTGTTCACATATATTCAAATCATTTCTATTTTTTGGTTATTGTGAATGCTGTTGCTGTGAAGGCTTGTGTAGAAGGTTTTGTGTGAATACGTTTTCAGTTCTCTTGGGTATATACCTAAGAGTAGAATTGCTAAGTCACATGGTAACTCTATGTTTAATATTTTGGAGAACTGCCAGACACTGTTTTCCAAAGCAGCTATGCCAGCAATGTATGAGGGTTCCAATTTCTCTACAGTCTCACTAGCACTTGTTATTTACCTTTTTAAAAAAATAAAACAGCCATTCAAGTTGTTGTAGAGTGCTATCTCATTATGGTTTTGATTTGCCTCTTTCTAATGACTAGCGATGCAGAGAATCATAGTATGTCTTATTGTGTTTTCAAAGTCTGTAGGATGTAGTGATGTTGCCTTTTTCATTTCTCAGATGGGTAATTTGTGTTTTCCTTCTATTTGTCCATTATCAGTCTTCCTAGAGTGTTATCCATTTTTCCAGTCTTTTCAAAGAACACATTTTTAGCTTTGTTCATTCTCTCTGTTATGTATTTGCTTTATTTTTCATGATTTCCTACATCCTCTTATTTCTTTGGGTTACATTTACTGTTTTTTTATGGCTTCTTGAAATGGAGGTATAGATCATTTATTAGTCTTTGTTACATTCTAACACATGCATTCACATTCTAATATCCCTCCAAAGCACTGCTTAAGTTGCATTCTCCCCAAACTGAAATACTGTATTTTCATTGTTAAAATATTTTCTAATTTCTATTTTGATTTCCTTTTTGATCCATTATTTGGAAGCTTGTTGCTTAATCCAAATGTTTAGGGATCATCTATTTTTCTGTTGTTAATTTCTAGCTTATTTTCACTTTTGTCAGAGAATATAGTCTATATTATTTAAATCCTCAGAAATTTTTGGAGACAAAGTAAATCTAAAACATAAAGAAGCCCCAAAAAGATCTAGAAATTAATAATCACACCCCTCTATTTCAAGAGATAAACAGAAATCTAATTTTTGTTCTTTACCTCTTTCATATATAAATAAAAAATATTGCTTAGAAATGTAACCATAAAGAAAACTGTGCATGCACTCTGTGTATCTATATGTATATTACCATTCTATAACAGGTCTTATAAGCTATAGTGCTCCTATCACTTGGGCAAATTGGAATTATTGAAAAAAATGAATGCAGATTATTCTCATTCAGCAATGTAACAAACACTTCTGACCTTTGGAAAGTGAGGGAAAACTCTGTCTATACAATCTATCACTGCAGCGAATTCTGTCTCTGAGCTTCTCAGAGTCACATTGATAGCACCTGGGACATAGATTCCTTATTTGCACTTCAAAATTCCATTTTACTTATAGCTCTATTTCCTGGTAGACACTGGCTGACAAAATATGTCCTCAGACCATTTGAACTTCTGTCTTGACAATTTTGTCAACAACTATTCTACCTTTAGAATAAGAAGAAACGCATTATTTTTACATTTGTTTTCACATCTATGTAGGAGATGGTACAGGCCAAAACAATACCATCCAGTACTGTCATTGACAACAACCTCAGTCTCCTCATTCGAATTAAAAAATAAGTAAATTACACTTCAAGATAATAGAGTTATCCAAGGAATAACTTAAGTACTTAATAGATTGTCTTTCACATGGGTAGTGCTCACAAAACATAAATTATTTCCTTCTAATACATTCTGACTTCTCTTACATGTTATCCTAAATTCATTGATAGCTAAAATGTATCCTGAGAGGCAAGCAATATTCAGAACCACATTCCACATTTCAGGTTAGATTCGTTTATGCTATAGTAACAAATGACACCAAAATCTCAAAGTCTTAAAAAAAGATTATTTCTACATCTATTACATGTTCAGTACAGGGCCAGGGAGGGGGAGTGTTTACAGTGTATATCTAATATTAATCCTTAGACATACACAAATGCAGTCTTATCATGTAACCCAGAGAAAAAGAGATCTGAAATATTTGTGGCAGCCCTAATGACTAGTACAGCATCCCTCATGTCCTATCTTTCAGCTTTTGTTGATAGTGTTCAGAAGCACACCATTACACAGCCAAAAGTATGCCTAAAATGGAAAAGGCTAACAATACCAAATGTTAGAGAGGATCTGAAACAACCAGAATTCTCATACACTGTGCTAGGGGGAGTATAAAATGGCATGACTACTTTGGAAAGTTATCTGACAATTGATTAAAAAGTTGAAGACACACCTACCCTTCAACCCCATAATTCCAATCCAAGAGAATTGAAAGCATATGTCCACAAAAACCCTTGTATAAGAATGCTCAATCAAATTTACTCACACTGACCAAAATCAACCTGGACGTCCATCAATAGGAGAATGGATAAGCAAACCACAGTTGTAGATTTATACAACATATACTACTCACTATCAAAAGGGACAAACCACTGATATATCCAAAAACATGAATATCAAAACATTTTGTTGAGTGGAAGAAGCCAGAAACAAAGAACATTCTGTAGATTCCATGTATATACAGTCCTAGAATAGGCAAAACTAACTTATGATGATAGAATCATAAGATCATTATTACAAATCATTAGATCAGTATTTGCTGCTAGCTTCAAGGGTGGGAGAAACGGAACAGGAAAGAGCACAAAATAACTTTTTTTACTGATGGAAATGTTCTGTGTCTTGAGTGAATATGTATACGTTTGTTAAAACTAATTGAACCATTCACTTAATAGTTGAGCATTTTACTCTATATTAGTAATAGCCTGACTTTTTAAAAATTAAAAAGTATTCAAGGACATTTCAGTCATACAATTTTTAACATTTATTTGACAAACCTAATATTATTCATTAGCCATTTCAGAACACTCTGACTCAGATTTTTAAAGTAATGTTATACTAAGAAGCCTGGGAAAAAATTTAGTAAAAACATCAACATCACTCCAATAATATGCCAAGACAGTAAAATTTTCATGGGCCATATTTTAAAGTCTGTAAAATTCAACTCATTTTAGACTGCTTTGGCTGTTTATTGATTTTTTTTTTAAATAAGGAAACTCTATTGAAAGAAAGCATTAAATCACCTAGATGATGACATCTGGTGGAGCATTTCTACCCTTTATTTCACCAGTTATACAGCTATTTAACTATTTACCAGGATCACTTAGGATACAGCTGTAAAGAAAACAGACCATCTACTAGCTGTTGAGCAAGATTCCTAATTACTCTTAGCTTTTTTCTCACTTGCTAAACAATATAAAAAGCATCTGAAACAGTGCCTGGCCCATGATATAAACTTAATAAACGTCAGTTTCATTCTTGTGCATGAAGCACCCTTAATAAATGTTGTTTTTTTTCCTTTTCTTTCTCCTCATCCTCCGAACTCTTCCACTTCCCTTGCCTCTTCCTTTTCATTTTCTTGCCTCTTTTGCTTCTTCTGCCTTCCCCCCTCCTCCCCTACCTGCTCCTCCTCTACACCTTCTTCTTCCTCTTTCCTCTTGTAGTATATGCCCATGAAAGTAGGGGGGAAATTCCTCCCCAAGAAATGAGAAAAAACTTACGTATGAGATTTTTTAAAAACGTATTTTCCAGTTGTTTTCAAATCTGTTACCTAATTAATTTTAGTATTCAAAATAACAAAAATGTAAAAATCATTAAAAATATATTTCTGTTGCATGGATTAATTCCAAATAATTTTTAAGCTTTTAAATTTAAGCCTGGAAGATGTTTAGTCACATAGAGTTGGACTCTTTTCTACAAATATGGGAGAGTTCCTGATATATTAACTTCTTGACTTAGAGAAAGAACACAAATCTCTGGGCAGTTGTGGACACCATCACGGGGAAAACTTGGCTGACCCAACCCACTGAACCTAACATGATGAATTTCTCCAGAGCAAATGGGAAAATCAAGTCCTTGCGTATACACCTGTGACAATTTTATTCTTTTTTTTCAATGTTTTAGCATCCAGTGATTTTTTTTTTTTTTAAGATTTTATTTATTTATTTGACAGAGAGAGACACAGCAAGAGGGGAACACAAGCAGGGGGAGTGGGAGAGGGAGAAGCAGGCTTCCCGCAGAGCAGGGAGCCCGATTCGGGGCTGGATCCCAGGACCCTGGGATCATGACCTGAGCCGAAGGCAGACGCTTAACGACTGAGCCACCCAGGGGCCCTCCAGTGACATTTCTTAAGAAATTATTTCTTAATTATTCATGATTGTTGTTTGTGATTTTTCTAATTCTATTATTCTACACTTATTAGTTGACGTTATATGAAGGAAAATCTTTTTATTTATATTAGTGTGGACCCATGGATTATTTTATTCCATTGATTATGATCTATTATTGTCAATTTTGTCCCAAAATTGTCCCAAATTTGGTCAGTGGGAACCTCTTGAAGCTATCTGCTGTGTCCTTTTGCCATGATGACCCCCAACATTCTTTGAGACTTCCTTACTTTCTGACATAAAATAATGTTCCAGGTTCATCTTATGCTCTCCCTCTCCAGTCCCAGAAGCAGTCATTTATTTCCTCATGAAATTCCAGTTCTTTTCATGAATAATATTTTATAGAAATCAACACCTGGGTGAGAAGTATGCTCATTATTATTGTGGTGTTGTTATTCCAGATAGAACTGGGAAGCGCGTATGAGATTTTTTAAAAAACATATTTTCCAGTTGTTTTCAAATCTGTTAGCTAATGAATTTTACTATTCAAAATAACAAAAATGTAAAAATCATTAAATATATATATATTTATAACAGTTATTTCCACATTAAAAACCATCAGTTTTCACTGATACCATTCGAACCCCAAACCAAAGGTTTTATATTTTTCATATTTGCAACTCTTTCCATATTTGCAACTCTCATTTCTGACAACGACAAACCTGGCTCTCATTATTCTTATTTTTGGTTCAATTCACCCTGTATACAACAGATGTCCCAATGCTTTCATTGCCCTTCGTCCCTAAGGTCTCTCCTCCCTCACTTGGATTTTGACACCTGTTGCTGAGCCCCTGCAGCCACCACTGCTCTCCTTTACCAATGCTCTTCTCGCCCTGCTCTGCTTCTAACACCTTATACCAGGCCTAGGCCACTGGCCCCCACAGGGCACCCTCCTCACACTGCTCAGCCTCCACCACCCTGCTCTGATACAGCATATCCTCATTCAAAAGCCAAAAAGCTAAGTGATTCCAAAGCACTTATATTAGACCAGGTCCTCCAAGAAGCAGATGCTAAGACTGGATTAAATATGTAAGAATTTTATTCAAGGAAATAACTGTGTGAGATAAAATAGGAAGGTAGCCAAACAAGCCTGGGAGGGTCACCAGAGTGCAAAGAAGCCTGACTCCAAGTGAAAATATAGATGAGAAAATTTAGGTGGAAGGGTCTGAGGAAAACTCAGCAAACCTATCAAGGGGTCCTCGCGCCAAAGCAGACTGTCAGAGGAGTCCTGTGACTCCCAGAAATCTTTCTGCTTCAATATCCATCCCTACCATGCTGTTATTGAGTGCAAAGAGCCCGTGGGAAGCACGGGAAGAGCACAGAGGAGGGGGTGGGATTCAGAACCCAGCAGCTGGGGGCCCTCAGCAATTTTACCCGTGTTCACAGAAGCAGGATCTATATTCTCACAGCTGCTCCAACACTAAGATCATTTTTTTCCTTTATTTAATACTGCCTGTCAGAATCACAATAAAACAAACTCTTTTTATAAATTGCATGTAATAACAAGAAGACATGTGCCAGACCACTACACCTTTATTTTTCTTCATAACTCAGAAGGAAAGAGCACCCCATTAAGTTAAACACTTTTTAATATCAAGAAGATTTTTGGAAGTGTGTCCTTTAGAAACTTTCTGGAGTGGTTACTGCATAAGTAGTTATTCGTTATCAAATCTCTGACCACATATCTGGCACTATTGAACATGGTGAACCATAGGTCTAGCTAATAAGTACATTTTTGCAAGTATATTCCTTACCTGTGGCCCACAGCATTTCAAAACTTGAATTTTTCACTGAGTATGTTTGTATTTGTTTAAAATGCTGTATCAAACTTTCTCAAATAAACACATACAAAGAATAGGCAGATTGTTTACACTTTGGAAAATGAAAGATAAAAAGGAGGGTGTCATGGCAATAGAGAACTATTTTATATTACACAATTTTATTGAGCAATTGTAGACATTAATCCAGCCCTTCAAGCTACAATTCAGCATTCATACTCTCATAGACATTACCTCTACATTTAATCCTCACATTTTAACATCAATTTCAGTGGAGACCATATGTTTAAACTTCATTAGCTCGGCTTAAATTTTTGCATAATGCTGAAAAGCCCTATGGTCCCTAAGTACACAAAAATGTTATTCATAGAACAAGAAATCGCATAGATATAAAACTAGACACCTACAGCAAACAGATATAGATATGTAAAAATTAGACACTTGTAATGACTTTCTGAAGGAAGTTTTGAAATCTAATTTTCACAAATATCCCTGAAATTTAGGATTGCCTCAAAGAAACACAAGAACTGGAGAAGAAAAAACCTAAAGCTGAGCACTATTAGTACGATTAAAAAAAAAAAAAGTAAAACTATTTTAAAAAATACTTATGGCTTACAATCATTCAACATTTTATACACATTTGTAGAATGCCTACTGTGTGGCAGATATAATATTTACGTGCACAAATGCTGTCCAAAATGGCAATCTCTAGCCACATGTATTTATTGAACACTTGAAATGTGACTAGTTCAACCTGAAGTTGTACTCTACATATAAAATACACACCAGGGCCTCCTGGGTGGCTCAGCTGGTTAAGCATCTGACTCTTGATTTCGGCTCAGGTCTTGATCTCAGGGTTGTGGGATCAAGCCCCACACTGGGCTCTGTGCTTGGTGTGGAGCCATCTTGGGATTCTCTCTCATCCTCTCCTTCTGCCCCTACCCCCCTCCCTCTCTTAAAAAAAAAAAAAAAAAAAAAAAAA